>NW_022200251.1:51847-263698 GCF_009176525.2 Contarinia nasturtii | reverse complement strand
TTGATGATATTTGGTTTAGTTTGTTTTGTTTTGCAAAATACAGACAATATGAAAAAAAAAGAAAAGAGAAAAATGTCTTCTGCAGATAATTTGCAAAGTGACGCAAACCGTGCAAAACGATGGGTATGGGTTGAATACTTCTATCCAGATCCAGTTTCTTATACGTATTATACCGTCCCCAATATATGTAATCGTTTAAGATCAATGATTTTGTTAATTTCTTCAAACTATAATCATAAAAGTGCAGTTATTGCTTAATGTGAAACGTAGTCTTATACATTAAGCTATGGAATAGTAAGATATATATATATATATATGTTTGTTCAGTGATTTTAGAGAAAACCAGAAAAGATAGAGAGTTCGGGTTTTCGGTATTCGATAGGGCATGAAAAACCCTCCAGACGTATTTTTTATTTTCCCCATAAGTGCTACCCATTTAATTTTTTCATTCATGGACCCTCTTTCTGGATTCCACTTTGAAAAATATTTCGATTCCACTCACCATTTATTGAGTGGATAACGAATGGATTCGGGTGGAATAACGTTTTTCTGCAACTTTATTGGGTGGATAAAAGATGGAATAAATGAGTTTTTCTCTAGTGTTAATTTGATAACTTTGGATTTAGATGAAACTTGTTGAAAAAAGTTGGAGACACCCGAGGTACCAAATTGTTTTAGATTCCTTATAAAATTACCTTTCGAATGGTATATAAATTATGGAGTTTCCGGCAGGTTTGATGGCGTTTTACGCTGGCCGTTTGGCCGAAATATGAAAAATTGAGAGAAAAATCGGCTTCCGAATCTTATTGCGCGCAACCTAGTTCTATGGTTTTGATGAAACTTTGCCAGACGATAGCTCTTGAAGCCCTCTTTCCAACGGCATATAGCTTATTAGCCAATCGAACTTGTGGATGTGTTTCCCAGGTGGCCATAGATTGACGCTAGTGATATATCAATGATACTATTGATAGTTCGATATGAATAGCGTGCTATTGGTACATTTTAATATTGTGACAAAAACAATTTTTCTCTTCAATATTTTTCCTTCAAAAATAGACATCTAAAGTATCAATATAGAGCTCCATATTTAATTTTATGTAATTTGTCAAAATATTTTGCAAATTCAACTTTCAAGGGAAAATTTATTGCGGTAAAAATTACATTTTACCATGTGAAAAAATTCCCTCATGTTAGAATGGCATTTTCCTCTGATTACTTTGAATTTTAACATCTGAGTTTTCTGAGAGTAGTCTTTTGGAGTTTACTGCCTATTTGAAGCTCAACTCCATAGGTGGCAATATAGCCAAAATGAGAAAAATATAGGTAAAGTACATTTTCGAGCTTCATTGCAAGCAACCTAGTTCTATGATTTTGATTAAATTTCGCCAGATGATAGCTCCCAAAGTCCTCTTGCTAACGCTATATAGCTTATTAGCCAATCACACTTGTGAAGAGTTTTAGAATTTCAATTTAACTATGGCATTGACAAAAACCTTACAGAAAAACGAAATCCATGTGATGCATTTATTAGGTAGTTCTGGACGTTCTCATTTCAGTAATTGAATTGAACGATTTCATCATTTATGGATCATCAGCGCAGCTTCTGAGAAAGCCATCTATCTAATTTATAGGATTTACTAACTTTTTGAAGTGGGAGCCCATAGGTAGTCGTTGAGGCAATATGAGCCAAATATTTGTAAAATCAATTTTCAAGGTGTAATTTATTTAAAAAAAAATTGTGTCAAAAAATTCAAAATATGAATGTCGAGTAGTTTGTTTTTCTTAGTAGTACGGTTCCACGTTTCACATTAAGCTCTACGGCCAAAAACTGGCAGTGTATTATGAATATTCGGCAAATAAAAAAATATATCCTTTTATAAAAGACTAAAAAATTGCTTTTGTCATTTCATGCAACATTTACCACCTTATATGCAAAATACAAATAATTGTATTCATCTAAAAATAGTAAGTCTTCATTTATGGAAAATTGGTTAGGAAATAAAACATCTCTTCGTAGAAATATTTTAAATTCGCAAAAATTGTTTTTCTATGCGTTTTGGGTCTATAGAAACACAGTACAACGGTTTTTTGGCCATGTTAATGTGGGGATGTGGTACACATACTGTACGCTATAAAATTTTGACCTTTTTGTTAGCACGATAACTCTTCTTAGAGAAAATCAAATCCAAATCTGATTTTACAGGGTAGTTTGGGGTAAAAATTTGTTAACTCGATAAATCTTTCCCCAGAGTCGTAAATCAAAGTTTGGAATGTGTAATAGGGGTTTTTCTGGTACTGGAAAAAGAATTCCGGACTTAGTTTGAAGCAATCAATTTTTGATACAGTTTCTATGAAAAATCACAAAAAATTGAATTTTCGTATGAAAGCCATGCCTGTATGATATTGTAATGACGGGAAACTTTTCACAGGCTATTTTTTACTCATAAAAATAACATTCTGAAAGTTTAAAGAAATTTCAAATCAAATTGGGACTGAGCTAGGGGCTTAATACGGCAAAAAAATGGATATTTAGTTTAGTTTGTTTTTATTTTTTCCGACATTTTTGTGCATGTATGATTTTGTTTGAAATATACGCCGGCCACTTTGTTTATCAGATCTGACTTGTACATAATCAGTGTCGATTGTACAAAATCACATGGCTACATTCGGCTAATACGTAAAGTGGTCGAAAAATGGATGTTGTGAAGTGTATTCAAACTCAATTCTGTATAAAAGTTGTAAAAAATCAATATATTTTAACAATGTAACAATTATTCTGTTTTAAATAATACGCCCAAACACAAACAATTCAACAATATTGGTTAACTAATACCATGATGACCATTGGCTGTTGATTTGTGGAAATTCTAATGACTAACGTATTGGAAGATTTAATTAGATTTGACCAAGGTATTTGAGTTATTTTATGCGACTGAAGGCAAATACTACCTACTTAGTCTTAGTCTTTGCTTAATTAATGTGATGCAATTGATTCATTTTGACAAATTGCCATTGTCATACATTTTCAACATTACAAAAATAATAATTTCAATAAAACAGGTAAACAAATTAAAAGAAAAAAATAATTGTTTTTTTTTTTAACAATTATGATATTAAAAAAAACTTTTGCATAAACTTTGTTGTCATGTGTGTGTTTTCCGGAAAAAAGACCGGCTGTAATTAAATTTTCATGCCGGTGTCAAGATTTAGTGCTTGTTTGAGTACCTCGTACAATACCATTTTCAGTGTAAATGTGCTTGAGTGTCGTGACCATTCCAACTCTGAAACAAACATTTATTAATGTGATATATTGAGTTTGTAGCCAAAAAACATAACATGATTATAATGCAATTATATTTTATTGTAAATAAGCATGAAACTTCAGCATAAAGAAAATTGAAAATATTTTTTTAAATAACGTACCCAAATCGAGCCGTTGCTGGATCCATCATAACCAATTGCAGTCTTCTTCTCGTCACATCCAAGGGATACGAAAAGGATTGAGCTATTGCACCAGCTAAACCTCCTGCTAAAAGTTTGGCAGGAATATTTAAAACTCGGCCGCCTGAAAATTTAAATTTGAAAAATTAATTTCAAACATTTGGTCTGGATATGTTAATATTTTGTTTTCTTTTTTTGCCTACCTGTATTTTTATCGCATTTGTTGCAAGTCCATTGTGGTGAGTATTTCATGCAAAGGAATTTCACACTTTCAAAGCAATAAAAACTGAAACCGGCATATGGAACCATACCGGTTAGAGTTGGAACAAAACCACGATACAATCCACGAATACCACCTTTCTGCAAAGTAATACAAATGAAGACGTGCAAAACGATGGGTATGGGTTGAACACTTCTATCCAGAGTCAGTTTCTTATACGTATTATACCGTCTCCAATGATAATATACGAATGAAAATTGCGATATTAGTTCATCGGTGTACTCCTTAGGGGTATGGCATGCATAAAGGATCGAGTACTATCTGTCTCCCTTTTTATATTTAAATATTTCCCCCTTTGCTAAGCGAAATTAATTCGATATACGGCGCTGATGTAAATCCTGATTTTGGCCTGATAAATATAAGCTCTTCATTCAAAATGCATACACATGCATATTTGAATCGTTGAGTAAAATATTTTTTTAACGTTTTTCATTAAAAAAGAACAATGCCAAAAAGTGAGCCAGCTGTCATTGCTTGCAAATTTGTCAAACCCTGCGGCTATCATAATAAAACAACGTACGTTTAATTCACGATAGAAGGATTCACCCGAAAAATCAAATGATATAAATACAGTAAAACCTGTCAATAACGGAACCTGGAAATAGTGGAATTCTTGTCAATAGTGGAAAAAAATTCCGCCATTGAGATCTCCATACAAAATGACCTGTTAATAACGGAAAACGGCAAAAAACGCTCACCCCCAATAGTGGAAAAAAATTGGGAAAAATTCTTTTGATTTGCTAGGGTTTTTGGAACGCGAGAGAAATTCTTTCGATTTGCTAGGGATTTTAGAACTGTATTTTGGAAGTCAATTTTTTCCGATTGGAATACCCTTTTTGCTAGAATTTCCCATGCGAAAAATTCTTTTGATTTCTAGCATTTTCTTCTAAAATCATCCCCTGAAAAATTTTGCTAGCTATATAATGATGAAAATATATGAATTTCTGCTTTTTTTCACATTTTTCCTCAATAATGGAAAATCATTTCTGAATTGGCATGAAAACCTGTTATTAATGGAACCTGGGAATAGTGGAATTCTTGTCAATAGTGGAAAAAAAAATTCCCCGTGGGATTCCGTTATTGACAGGTTTTACTGTATAAAAATTATTTTATTTTATTTTTATTATTCCAATTATTTTGAATGATTTATACTTTTTTTGTATTATCATCGTTTTTAATATTTCCATTTCAATTTATTTAATTCTTATTTACGATCATGCATGCGATGCAAATGTGCCGTTTGAGAGTTAAACGCACTCTGTTCAGTTATGACAAATGTAGGGTTAGACAAACTCTCAGCCAAAAACTGCTGGCTCACTCGCTATATGAAAAATTGACATGGTTCTTTATAAAAAATTAATTTGTTTATAAATTACAATTATTTCAAAAAAATGTTTCATCGATTAAATAAGAATCCAATGAAAATAGAAATAACAATGCGACACCTACCGTAAAAATGCAAAAAGAAACTTAGTTGATATTTTGCGAAAAGTGTACTTTTTTCGTTTTTTTTTTTGCTCTTCACTAAGCACTTCACTGGTCCTCACTTTTTTGGCCAAAATCCCCAGCAAATTGAAAGAATTCTTTGAAAATTTTTAAGGGGTAACACTTCGTCAGGGGGAAGAGTAATCGGACCCCTAGGACCTCTGCTGAGGACGTATGTCAAAAATCCTACAATCCCAACTAAGTATCCTTTTGCATTTTTACGGTAGGTGTGGCATTTTTACTATTAACATTGGATTCTTGTTCAATCTATGAAAAAAATTTAAATTATTGTTATTTTTATAAAATATTCTATGATATGTATCTTTTTTTTACCAAACGATTGAAAAATTATGCATGTTGAATGAAGAGCTTATATATTGTCAAGCCAAAAAATGTATTATTGTGGAATGACATAGAGTGAAATTTACATCAGCGCCGTATATCGGATTAATTTCGCTTAGCAAAGGGGGAAACGTCGTACTCGGTCCTTTGTTAACTCGATAAATCTTTCCCCAGAGACGTAAATCAAAGCTTGAAATGTGTAATAGGGGTTTTTGGGTAATGGAAAACGAAATCTGGCGTTCGTTTTGAGATACAATCAATTATTGACACAGTTTCTATGAAAAAATCACAAAAAATTGAATTTTTGTATGGAAGCCATGCCTGTATGATATTGTAATGACGTGAAACTTTTCACAGGCTATTTTTTCACAGGATCTAGGAGTTGAAATATGGCAAAAAACATTTAAATTTTCCCAAAAATCGAACCAATTTATTGCATATGAACCTTTTATAAGTTTCACTGGGTAAATTTTGAAATCTCTCTGAAGAAGGTTTTTTTCAACAATAATTTGTTGATCTGAAAAATCGAATTTGAAACTTGTTCACGTAAAAGAAAAGAATAATAACAATTTCGACGTTTCGTAAAATCTTTCTTGTATTCATTAAATTATGTAGTTTTATTTGGATAATTTTTTATAAGATTATGGAAAAGGGAAAACTACAATCATCATTGGCAATTATTGATACACGACAAAAAATCGCAGACATTAAAACAAATAAAAAGAGAATCGTTCATTCGGACATCACTGACTAGATGCGTTGTTTTGGTTTTTTTTTTCTTGGTATGGTTAAGAGTCATGTACCGGTCTACATCACATTTGTTTTTGTTTATTTTTCTATTGACATGTGGGTGAATGTTTAAGCCATGCCACCGTATGTGGTTTCATCCGGGTCCAAAAACAAAAAGTAACCGAAAATCGTCAAGTATACCACGATATTTCCACAAATTGTCAAGACAGATGCGCCTAGTAAAATCTAAAAAAAAATTAGAGATAATATAATTTCATTTTTTTTTTAATTTGGTTTGCAAATAAATTTTTAATGTTGTGCTTACAATGCCACATCGCACCAAAACAATCGGGAGCCCAAAACTGCTGACAATGAATCCCATTGTTAGAAATATCGAGAGGTCAACGTACGATGGCCCAAACAGTGCACTTTGCATTGATCTCTTGATGATAAGCGTTGGAATTACGGAAAATATATAGAATAGTATGACAAAACTTGGCCACCACAAACTGAAAATGTAGACAAACCGAACATTAATTTCATACCAATGAAGAAAATATGCAAAAAGACACTCTGCTGTAAATTTAAAAAAAAATACTCACTTGTATGGTGGTAGAGCGCAAGCCAGAATGACTAGTGTCATCCCAATGGATCCAGCCAGGGCCAAATTAACCAATCTAAATTCAATAGGAAAGGATACATTTAATACGCAATAATGACGATCAGCGGGAACACATATAATTGCATATGACATTTGGTTTGGAGTACATATTTTATTTTTTTCGTGTGAAAACAAAGAAAATAAACTAAAATGAAGCTTACGCTGTGGCAAAAGATCCAATGTTTGCGTGTGTAGAAAAAAATGGCAAAGGAAATATTCGGTCATTGTTTTGTGTGTGTTATGCAGCATTCAATAAAACGTTGAAAAAGAAAAGAATAAATGAAATTTAATTTAAAAATTACCTTTGAGTTCGGTCATCTTTTATCAGCGCGTTACTCCTATCGTACAACTAATTCCTTTGACTGCTTCGTTTATTTTCGTCTGTGACTTTTGACATATCACTATGTGCGCTGCCTATGTATTGATGCAAACATGTCGGCGATACATTTGCACCGCCATTTTTCATACATTGAACAAACGTCAACTTACGCTCTTTTCTCATGTTTTTACATTCAAAATTTCTGTTAAACGGAATCGTGACAGATGAGAAACATTGTATTTGTATTTTTTTAGTTTTCTTTATTTTGTTTCAATTTGAAAACAAGCCATAAATATTTGCTGAACATTTTGTACATTTGAGTTTATTATTTGTTTTTTGTGTTGTATAAAAGTAGTTTTTTTTATTTCGGGAAAAACATTTTGTTTGGTTTTTTTGTTCATTTGAATTGGTTTTTACTTATGGCAGACCCAGCAACGGTTTGTACACATTCATTTGCTGCATCATTCATGAATTTTGTTTATTTTAATTTGTATTTTTCCTTTTTTTATAGAATTTGGCTATATTACGCAAATGCGGAATACCAGAATGGGTCTTGGTAGACGAAGATTGGAAAGAATTTATTGGTTTTTTCAAAGATAATATCAACGATGTCAATGTTTTGACAGATGAAGAATTGGTTGAGTATGTTGATCGGCCGATGATAATACATAAATGTTTTTAAATCCTTAATGGTTTCTTGGTTTAGATTGGCCCGGTTGAAAAGAGAAGAAAATGAAAATACAATCACTCTTGATCAGCGAAAGGAAAACATTTCCAGAGAATTCGATGGGATATGGTCAATAAATGAAGATGAAATTGCTGAATTGGAACAACTTATCGATGTTGTCAGTCAGGAAGATGAATTTTATGATGATCTCATTGCAAAGGCCAAGTGAGAAACTAGTCATTTCGAACTTTTTCCATAAGTTTCAATAGGTTTAGAAAATAATAAAAAATCGTTTCAATTTGAAGGGTCGCCAATTTGGATGCCATCGAGGAACTGACCGTTTTAAAAGGAAAAAAAGCAAGACTCATGGCAGAAGAACCGATTGTGGCCGATGAATGTTTAAGAAAAATGGAAGAGCTACAAGAAGTAAAACTCTCTAACGAACGCAAGATTAATGAACTGGGACAACTTTACCTAAAACCGGTACGATATTTTGGTTTTTATTAATACGGTGTTGTGTTGGTTGATACAATTTAAGGACAAGGATTTAAATTTCGCGAAAATAATTGGCATCGTGGATTTATTTGTATAAATCCGAAAATGAATAATTTCCATATTTTGATCCAATCCAATTTTTTCCAATTCAAATTTAGTTGGAAATTAGCAATTTTTAAACCGATAATACATTTCAATGCAAAGAGTTTCACATGAATTAACCGCATCACTTAATCTTTCGAACTAATTTAGGCCCAAAATCCGTTGTTCATGCATCAAATGCCACTGAATGATTACTTTCGTCAACTGGAGCAATTCAATACGAATGCCAAGCACTTTATGCAAAAGAATTTCAAAGTACAGGTACGGCCATGGCACACATTCACTTTTATTTTCGATCAATTTTTACATTTATTGAATTTCAAACCAAAAACAAAATTGGCATTTAATGTTACAGACCAATGACGATGAAATGCTTAAAGATGACAATATTTTCGATGAGAAAGCTCAACTATTGACTGAACTAAGTATTATTGCTGATCGGTAAGTTTTGTAGATTTCTTTGTTCTCGTTCCCGAATATATCTCGATTTTTTTTCTCCTCACAGACTGCTCAATGCGTACAACAAATTATATTTGGCCGAAATGAATTGCAGAGCAAAAACGGCACTGACAAATCAGTTTAAAGCGCAAAATTGGTCACCATCAACATTAATGGGCATGAGGTATTATTATTATTCAGCAATAACTAAAAATTATCGAATCGAAAATAAAAATAATCGTTACAGGCGTGAAATGTTGCAAATGGAACGCGATAATGAGCTGAATGAATCGCAAAAACAGCATTTGATTCATAAACTACAAGAGCAGGCAGCTGAATTGGCTCAACTAGATGTCGAAGCATTGGTCTATGAAAGCAATCAAAAGCGAATGGGACGGGCCAAACAGCGAATGGACTTTTTAACGCGATTTGCCGATATTATATCAGAAACGGTGATATTATCGGAATTATTTTGGGTGCTAATGCAATTAGACATGGAACGAATGAAAAATCGAAATAACTACGATTCGAAATTGGATGCGTATCGCATGGAATCACATGGATGCAATCGTCGAATTGTAAGTGAATTTTGTTTGATTATTTATTGGAAATTTGCTGTAATCGATTCTTTTTTCGGATCATCTTAATAGGAACTTATGAATATGATAGGAAAGCTCAACGACGATGCATTGGTTCAGTGCTATTGTAATCAATTCATGGAGTTGCTGCAAGTGAATCAAAATGGCTATACTGGATCGGTAATCGAACAAGTGATAAAATGCATTTTATCGGTCGACGAATTCAGATCGAGCGTTTCACAGCTCATACAAAATACAGAAAACAATATTTATACACTTTGGCGCAATCATGATTTTTTCAAAAAGGCGTAAGTTTTGAGAAATATTTATTTTGAGAAAAAATGGTCCTATCTAAGGTTCATTGTTTGTGTCATGTATATTTCTAGGGCTTACATCGAAGATCTAGCGAATAAGTACCTTTATGATGGTCCGATTGCAATGCCGCAACAGTACAGTGCTTGGTATCGAAAGAAGAAATCATTTTTGGAGCGTGAACTTCAAATGATTCGTGAAAAGAATGACCAAAAGAAAGGAGAATGTGGCCATTACATTAAGAAATGGGTTTGTCATCTACAAAAAAATTATAACATAGAATTCTTTTCACTCAAATTTAAATTATCTTTTCTCTTTTCCAATTAGTCAAATGATAAATACTGGCGTCACAAGCAAGTGCTTTGGGTATGGTTTTTGACCGAACCGAAAAAAGTTATAAAATCGCTGAAATCAATCAGCATAGAAGCCCAACAACGTAGTAAAAATACAGCACCCATTCCACGTCATATCGCTGGCATCGTTCGGAAGAGCTAATGAGAGTATGCATTTGTGTGCAAATAACACTATAAGCATAACAATCGTGATACAACTCATAAGTTTAATAATAAATGTTCCAACATTTTATTGAATAAAAAAATATATCGAAATTTATTTCAATTAAGGTACATACGAGATCTGATATACATCAATTTAATATAGTATAAGTAATGAGTATTGTCATTTAAAGTCGGCTTTAAACATAAAAAAAAATACTATCGTTGGCTAGTGAGTCAAAAAGAGGAAATACTGGATCAATAAAAAAAAATCCAAATTATATGTCATAGAGACGGCTCACTGAACAATTTTCATGGGCCTTTTTAAGCGCTTGCAATTGCTTTTTGAGTATACTATTTTCGGCTTCCAATTGTGCATTCCGTTCGATCAATGCATCATGGCGCATTTTTTGCTTGTTTCGATATCGTTTGGCTGCTTCACGATTACGTTCGTTGATCGAATTATCGTGTAAAATGGTGCCACGCTTCAATACTTGTCGTTTTATCTCTTCCTTGGGAATATCTTTGACATGTGATTCTTTTGCTGTGGAAATGTGAGTTTTAACAGTGGCTGGAACTTTAGCATCGAATTCATTATTATCATTGTTTCGTGTTGTTCGCAATTTCATGAGTGATTTGCGAATTTTTTCTTTTATTGGATTCGATACGTTAGTTACTAATGGCACAACGGTTGGTTTTGGACAAATTTTTCGAAACACTTTTTGTGCGATCTCATCGTTTTCGATAATTTTAATTTTCCCTGTAATTTGTTCCAAACTCTCCTTATTGTCAACCACTGTTGTGGTGGTGTTGGTGACAATTTCATTGGTTGACACAATAATTGAACTAGACGTTACGGAGTCATTTGAAACTATCACTGGTATCACAACTGGTTGTTTATTTGTATTCGTTTCTTTAGTTCTTAATGCATCTGGATCATTTTTACGTTTATCATCATCATTGCAATCGATTGTATTGTAGGGAATGATGTGCGGTGTATGAAGCGTGTCTTCGTCATTGCATTTTATGATTTCGTGTGATTTTTGTGTAGTGAGTAAGACACTGGGTCGTTTTGTTTTGTCATCAATGGCCTGACGAAATGTTTCTTCGAATGGATTTACATGCTTTAAATCGTCAAATAGACCGAATTCTTCACAGTTTCGTATCAAACGAGTGGTCGGAGTCGGTGTTTGATCAGCTGAAATTCAGTTTAAAAAGAAAAAAAAAAGAGAGAGAAAACAAGTTTAAACAATTGTACACATTGATTTCTATTTGCATTGCAACTGATACGGCAAATCAGCGTGTGTAAACAATAAATAAAAAAAATGAAGTTGAACAGCATACAACCATTACCGATATATTTGGAATTATTTTTATTTTCATCGCCACTGTTTAAACTCAATGTTATGTCACGATTGTGCTTGATCACATTGAAGCAAGTCTCTTTATTCAAACATTCTTCAAGTATTTCAGGTGTTAATAAATTCGATTTCATTTCATCCATTGTTCAACAAACAGTCTTATCTATGCACACTGAAAAACCAACACTCCGATATATATGCAGAGGTGAAAAAAAGAAGAGAAGAAACAAAAATAATAAAGAATGAAAATAAAAACAAATAATATATAAATCACTTATAACAGAACGAAAAAATGTGTGTATTGTGACGTTTTTAAAACCGAGAATCGTGTAGCTATTTTGCAAGCAGACGAATTGACAGAAACAAAACAGAACCAAATGTCAACACACTCACATACACATTCACACGCACGTGCGCTTGTTGTTGGTCTAATACCTAAAAGCTATTTTCTCACTATTCCCCTCTATGTGTCTCTTTCACGTTCATTCTTTGCGTTTGCTCATGCCACGATAAAACGGGAAGAAAAAGCCGTGTCGCCTCGTAACTATCGAACGAAAAAAAGACACATATCTTCAAAGAATCATTTATGCTGCAATAATTAAAGAAGCGACTTTTTTTCCTTTATGCATTTTGATTTTCTGTTTACGCTTTACGATAACATATTTTCATATTTTTCATATATGTTTCCCATTAATTTTCCGCGCGCACACACACAGGTACCGCGAATGAGGACGCGCACATCAAAACGTCAATAAACACGACAACGACATCGACACGGTGAAAAACAGAGAAAGAAACAGGCACCCGTTTCTATATATATATATATATATAATTTGTGTATGTAATATATATTAAATATTTAGAACTGTTTTGCAGCTATTTTCGTTGGCGCTTTTCTTTGCAATTTGGATAGGTTGACTTTTCCATGCGAACAACGTCAACCAGAAAGACACACGGACTCATAATTTTTTTTTTCATTCTGTTCATATGTCACACATAGCGCATAAAGAGTGAAAGAGGCACTATACAGGTTTTTCCGTTTTCAGCTGCAAGCAGTTTGTTTGCAAAATATCCTACGCGATACATGCGATTGTGTGTCGCATTGCGTTTCGTCGACTGAACGAACGAGGAAAAAAGTTTTTTCTTTTTTTTTTTTAAGAAAAATATTCAACTGTGAATAAGTTTTGATTCGATGTTCATCGAATTTTAAATGTACTTAATCAATTTAAAGCGGAAAAATGACAGCGAATTGGTTTTTTTGAGAAAAGTTAAACGAAAAGAAATTTAATCGAATCCATCCACGTTGATGTAGAAACAGCTCATCGTTTTTATATGTAAAGAAAAGGAGAGAGAGAGAGAGAAAAAATAATAAATTGAAGATAGTCATATCAAAGGCCACAAATGTTTTGGCATCTGTAAAATAGACGAATCAAATAAATATGCAAATGAAATATATTGAGTTTGTGATCAAACGGTGAAATAAATCGATGATCGAATCGAATTTTTGTTCTCAATGATAGATAAATCAAGTATTGTAGTTCAATTAAAAATCTGTGTGTTAAATGTTTATCGTTCGAATTTTTGTGTTTTACAACATTTTCGTAATAAATTACATTTATGATGTGTGATGAATGTTTGAAGTGATTGATGGATGATTTCTTGTTTGACATGAATTGGGCCAATGCAAACGACGGGCTTTTTTGGTCGCAATAATGATATTCATTCGCGGACTCCACCTTGCCTTTTGCATAATGTGAATCATATATAGTTTCATTTTAGAGCCATTCTTCAAATCGATCAGATTCGCAAAAGTGGAGTGGATTTTTTTTGTCGTCGTCAGTGAAATTTATTCTTGCACACGTTCAAAGCACAGTTCAGTATTTAGTTTGGAGGATTTGGCAATTTAAAATTTCATTGTTCTTAAAGTGTAACACTTTAAACGCTATTGCAGTAGTTTGCATTCAAATTTCACATTTTTACGAATGTTGTGCAAACCACTCTCAAGTGTATTGTGTGTAAAATCAATGGAAGAGAGTGTAGATTCGTGTAATTATAAATAGGTTCTTTTGGAGAAAAAGGAGCCACATCAATGATTCGAGATGATTTGATGGTCGATTCTTTATTATATTTCGTTTTGTATTGATTTTGTAACCCAGTTTCATACAGATTTTTTTCAACAAACCTCTCGAATGTGTCATTATATTTTAAGTACTGAACATATGAATGTTTTTTAAAAAATCTTTTTTCTTTGTCCAATGGTGTATAGGGCCACAATTGTCAAAATTGCACACACCATAACAATGGAACTCTCAAAGAGTTCACATATAAACTGAATTTATATAGCAATAGCGGGACTAATCGGAACGGTAACATAAATCGGCTTGAATTGGATTCGATTTTTTTGTTTTGATTAAAACACACACACACACACATACACAGCAGTGATTGAATTAAAAAATTCAAACCACCACAATTCATCTGTGTAGTCGCACATCAACCGTGTGCTTAAGAAAATTTTGCAAAAAAAATAGCGAAACAAAGAGTTGACAATACGGTGTCCAAAAGAGTCGAGCCGCACACACATAGCACACGCATAAAATGCCTACAACATATGGACTACTGATTGGTTTATGTAAGTTAATGCACAAAAAAACTAAACATTTCCCTTATTTTGCTGCATTTTTATCTGTGTCCAGTAAAATATATACATAAAGAAAAGAAATATGAGATAATATCCGATTAGACGTTGTCAATGAGTGGATGGTAAAAGGCACAACCAAGTATGTATATATAGGGAGATGTGAATGAAATATTGTGATATTTAGTTAATGAAGTTCATGCATGAAATTATACATTCAGTTCACATTGAAAAGCTCATTTGGTTTGAAACTTTTTCGTCTCTCGACTTTTCAAACATCTGTAGTTGCTATTCATTTATTATTGTTGAAAATACAATGTTGTTGTACTATAATAAGCTTTTTTCCATATTCGTTTTCATTTTATTCAATGGAAGTTTTTTTTTAATTTTGATCTATGTACTTTATATTCATGTCATATCCGAATCACACTGGCCGCTTTCGACCAACCAAATAAATTACCAACAAACCAAAAATAATGTTCCAAAAAAACACATACTCAAAACAGTGTCACTGACGTATTTCACACACTGTTGCTTTTCATATCGATGTCGTCCATGTAAGTCCTTAGGTGTAAAACTATCGGTGTGTATTTTCCGCTTGATGCAAGTAATTTCTTTATGCCGCTTCGTGTGAATCGTTCTATCATCATCATGTGACAACAGCATTAATTGCATCTTTGTGATTGCGATAATATTTTTTTTTTGTAGCATATTTGATATGTCAGCCCGTACAGTGTACTTTCCACAAAATGCACGTACTCTAAGCACACACACACACATAGGTGACATACGGGTATATTTTGCACTCATACCAGAATCAAGTCATAGAATGTGTCCAATTCTTTAACATATATTAATAACCGCGTGTGTCCAATGCTGGGAAGTAAAAACAAAACTGATCACAAACATCTAACACCAACTTAATTAAAACGCTTTTTATTGCTTTTCTCTACCGTTGCAGTTCTGTTTGGCATTTATGTTTGTTGGATACCGCAAATCAATGCTGAATGTCAAAGTAAGATAATAATAATCGATGTGATCAAACTGTCTTCACGTTTTTCTCATTCGTTATGCAGGGATTGTTCCTCTGAGGAGTGCTGAAGAGGATCCTTCTTTTCAAGTGAGAAGAAAAGGAGTTCTCTTAACACAAAAATATCTTTTTTGGTTTGAAAAAATTTCCTCCTTCTCAGAGGAACAATCACTGATTTTATATCTCTTAATTTTTCATTTTCTCAATTGGTTTAAATAATAATTTTTTTCGATGTTTGTGTTTCACTTAAGGTTTTTCTGTTCTGTTCTCATCTCAATTTTGCTTCACTCATCTCAAATCTACTTTCCTCAAAATATGATAAATAATCAACGTTTTATATTGTAAAAAATATATACATAAATTTCTCTCATCACATCAATCCAATTCATTTTTGATAAAAGTCTAATCAAGCTGAAATTGAATTTCTCTTCCTACTTGTTAACAAAAACATATAACTTTTGTGGTTATTTTAACAAAAAAAATTTATACATTTTAAAAACATCAAATTCCTTTGTGATTATTGATTTGCAACAAAGTAACCACAAATTTTAAGAAAAAAAAAATCGAAAAATGAAGCTATTTTCAATTCTTATACGCGTGGATAGCTCGATCAATTTACTGTTACGAATGCGACAGTTGGACGGATGCACGATGCAAGGACCCATTCAATTATACAGCGCTTCCACGAGATCAACCGCCACTGATGACGTGCAACGGATGCTGCGTCAAAATGGTTAGACATTCCAAATCACGTACGTAATCACGACGATGCCAATTTGAATTTTGGTTTTGGTGTAACAAAAACCAATGACGAAAAAATAAAAAAATAACCGACCACGTTATTGTTTCTATTTGTTTTGACCATTTCTTTTCATTCGCAGCGTATGAGGTGGTTCGTCGCATGTGTACATCACAGTTGCAAATAAATCTATTCATGGTTGACCATGTGTGCATGATGGAAAGTTCAGGCAAGGGCCATATGTGTTTTTGTGAGGAAGATATGTGTAATAAAAGTTCGCCACACTTTGATTTTTTTCAATTTTATCGGCATGAAATTCTCATGCTGATCCTTATCTATGTGATTGGATTGATAACCAATCCGTTTTAAATGCCACACCAAACACACAAAGAAAGAAGAAAAAACCAATGAAAAAAAGTCCGAACATTTTTCCATTTCGATTTTTTTTTTTTTTTGCTGAAGAGACAGTAAAATGTGCTATTTATTTTGTGTGTTTAGTTTTCTTTTATTTCGAATAGAAATTTCAATGCAGTGAATATGTAGCGTAAACGTCCGAATTTTAAAAACGAAAATAAAATGCGTTTTTCCCACTGAATTCGAGTTTCGTGGAATCGGCCCAGTTCGATCTGATTCACCCTATTCGATCTCATACAATGTTCAAGAGTACTTAAAAAAGAAAATTTGTGAGTTTCGATGTTAAAATCGATCACACTTACACGCTCAATCACAATATCAACAGCTTCTCTGTTATTATTTTCGTTTTTTTTTTAATGTTCATTTGAAACTCTCTCGTTTCAATTTCACTCGGCTGTCAATTTCTGATCCAGTGGCTTTTAAAACGCTTTTTGTTTGCTTATGGTTTTTTTTTCTCGTTTCAATTTTATGTTGGTGGCAATAAATTCATTGAACAACGTGTTTTAATCCTTCTTACGTTTTAACACAAGTTCAGTGGATTTTCTCGAACTTTCACATACTGTGTACACATTATGTTTTTTAAAATACAAAAGTAAACACAAACACAAACAAATACACACTCTTTTGGCCAATTTAAATTTTCCCCAATTGATAGATATGTATATGCAGCTACTGATATATCAATAAGAAATAGCGCCTATGGCGGACAAAACAATGGCACCATTATTATGTCCAGCATAGGCGCTGCATTTCATGAATTTATGGAAACAATTGTTTCTGTAATTTAAGGGTTTTATTTAAGTGGTCAAAATCCGTTAAAGAAAACTCTCTTTAAAACACTTGTTCGTAATTATCACGCCCATAATGCTTCACCTTCTATGTCACTCGATTCGAACAGCTAATATCAGAAAACAAAACTAAAATAATTTTCCAATTAAATACACAAACACATACACTCTCTCTATCTCTCTCTATATATGTCTAAATATCAAAATCTTTCGAACTTGTCGTCGCGATACACGATCGATTTACTCAAATTAATGCACTCTTTTTTAAACGTTTGACATGCACCAAACAAACAAACAAAAATATATTCATTTTATCGTGCTTGCTGAACAATTCAATTCGTTGTGTTATCGAGAAAATGTTTATTTCTCGATAAGATAAATTATTTTCCTCAATACGTAATGTTTCGATGAAATTTCAACGGTAATTGATTCAATTCTTGATTGAAATTATTAAAAGCAATAATAAGACATATGGAATTAAAAGCATTTACTAGCTTAATATTTATACAAAACTTAGAAGAAGAAGAAATCAAATAATATAAGTTCACTGAATTTTACCGAATTCGAACAGCAACAATAAAAAAAACGAAACCGAATCTCACGACATTTCATTTATTTCATAAATAATATTTATAAAAACTGACAATTTTTATAATTCGTATTCGTAAATTCGACTTAAACTTCAATAAACTTACTTTCAATACGGTTTACGGACAATGGTCGTATGCCTTTTCCGAGTGCATTTGGATAAAAGTGCTTTTTTTCCTTCGATTCTATCAGAATAATGACTCAAATAAATATTCTATGATAATGAAGTAGATCTTTGAATCTGACACACAAAAGCTTGGTGAACTTATAAATAGCGTGAAATAAACAGACAACTAAAATTCATATAAAACAGAACAACAACACACACACACACACTATAAACGCCAAATGGCGTAATTGAAACACATACACACAACATTTTCATATTTAAAAAAAAAACCCAAATAAACGAAGAAAATGTATTTTCCTCACAAGTAAAGAGCATTTACCAAAGAAAAATGTAAGAAACATATGCGGAACGCGATTAACGCTTATATAGATCAACATTTGAGCTATTTGCAATATGCGCATAGTTAGCTACTGAAATGTGTGAACGAATGCAACAACAACAAAAAAAAACACCTTCCCCACACTAGACGTGTGCGAAACAAGAAAACATTAAAATGAAAAGATTTCGGATGAATCGAACGAAATTGTTTGCATTTATTCACACATTAATCGTTAATTTTTTGCACACATTACACACACGAAAGAAAAAAAATCACACACACACACATACACCCCAAAAAAATGACAATCCAGTTGCGAATCTATGCGCTGGAAAGCGACAAAGTCAAAGCTTAGAACTATATATTATCTACATGAAGATATAAAAGAAAGCAATGCTTTTTCACATATGATGCCAAGGCTCTGATATTTTTACGTGTACACAATGGCTTTCGATCCATTTTTACAAAATTTAATTTGTTGTATTTTACAAATATATCACTTGTTTCCTGTAAATAATACCTTATATCCAGTCCTTATTTGATCACGCAGCGTGCGCGCCCAATTCGAAGTATCGAAAACAAAATGAAGCTTTGCTTCGTACAAAATACACAAATTGTGTACAATTCAATTTCAAAAGTGGCACAATTCAATTCCACACTCAACGGGAATGAAATGTGCAAATTGAAAACCAATTTTTTTTTATAAGACAGTATGCACTTTATTTACGCCTGCGATTTGCTTCAATCATTTTATTGCGTTCGAATAAATTAAATTGCTCAAGCATTTTAACTCATTTGATATTTGCTCAACTTGGATTAATATCTAGATTGTTTAAGATTCGCGATTTAAACTCCTTTCATTCACAATCAAATAAATTTATGAATCAAATGATAACCCTTCCTCGTTTGATACGATACACCCAAATTATCCTGCACTCTTTCCACAAATGATGAATGAAAAGACACAATATCCTGCATCCAAACAAAATCAAAATGGTATATTATGTAAAATACACCAACTTAAATTTCTTTTCCCTCCCTTGCAACGGGCAACGCTATCATTTTTACAAATGATCATATCGTTTACTAGCAACATTGGATATAAATAAATATAGATTTAGTTTTAATTTCATTGAATTTTGTTTTGTTCGGTTAAATTTTGAAATAATATCTAAAAGAAATTGTTAATATTGGAAAAAGAAACACATCATTTTAATGATAAAGTGGAAACATAAATGATATTCATTGTTTTGTTTTTCGTATGCCAATTAATGTATTTGTAAATTTGTTGGTAGTAAAACGAGGAGCTCATTTAACTAGTTTAAATTTCAAATCAGAAATGTTTATTTAAAATGTAGAAAAATGTCATGATAGATTACGTAGTGCATTTATTAATTGCAATGGATGGATGAATGAATATAGTATAATGTGAAAAAAATGTTTAGATTTTATTACAAAACAATTTAAGCATAAGTTGAAGATTTTAAAGTGTGTAGTATGAAAGAAAAGCAGTTATTTTCGAATTAATACATGACAAACAACAAAACATTTCATTTATATCATTATTATGTAAATACCAAAATTCTAATTTACTCGGCGTCATCATATCCAAAATAAAAGCAACTCAATTTGATAAATTTTTTTCAATGATTTTATCATTAAATCCATTTATTTGGTAGGATTATTATTATTAAAGACTATGTTGACAATTTTTTTGATTCAGTTTAATGCTGGAATCTAAATTGTTTTCCGACTTCTCTGACATCTCAAAATTGTATCATGATAAATAAAACGAAAAATTGTTCTAAATAAGAAACAAAACGAAGAAATTATTAAAGATATTTTTATTCGAAATTTTAACTTTTATATTTCGGTTTTTATGACCATGCATTTTGGGTCTTGGTGGTGTGTGAAAGGCAGGAGTGGGAAAGGACCAATTTACACTATATCAAATTGAATATTTCAACATTTTAAAACTCCTTTCTGCACTCCACTCTACTATTCATAATAATAAAAGGAAAAACGTCCAAAATTGTTGCCAAATTTTTTAGAGTACAAATCGATCCTTTCGAGTTCCGACATTTTCAAATTTCCGTTTAATTTTTGATGATCTTTTTTGCTCAATATTTTTGGTGATGAGGATGTAATGCACTTTCAAAATGAAGAGCAAAAATAGGTCTTGACTCGGAAAATTAGCATCCTTACAAAATGTGGAGACACTCCGTTCGGATCATATAATTTTGCTTGAAGTAAGTATAAGTTGTACACTCATCTAGAACCGACCAAGGTAAACCAACAAAATGTTGATGACAGCACTCTTGATTCCATTATTTGCTTCATCAGAATAAATAAAGTAAGTATTTTTCATTTAATATATTTCTTTAATTACAAATCCGTTTTAATTCTAATTTAACAATAAAAAAAATGCACGCTAACATGAGTGGAATGATAGAATGCGCTCCAAAAAAAATTCAACGAATCAGATTCTGAGAATGATTAAGCATATTCAGCTTTTAAACGTAAGTGTAACCAAATTCAAGGATCCTTCAAGGATCTAGGCTGATCATAGATTCGTTGGCCAAACTGGTCCGATCCACCATTGAAAATGAGCTTGTGTCAAGAGCGACGTCTAGATCGTCTTCATCCTCCAGCATCATTCGTCGCATTCGAATTTTGTATCTAAAATGTGTAATCAAGACATTGTTTAGTGCATATGAAAGAACCTCGTGCTTGGCAACCAAATATTTACACTGTCACTTGTATACAACAACAATAACGGTTAAAGTTGTATGTTTGACAGTGAATGTTGGCGACCGAGCTCTTCATAAATTGAAATAAAACCGTAATCAACTAACTCTTCACTGTCTGGATTATTTTCTTGATTTCGGCATTTCTCTAATTTTTTTTCGATTCGTTTGAATTCCTCCTTTTCGGGTATAGCAACTTTTGTAACCATTAAACGTATATTACGCACAGCTCCAATTAATGTATCTAATTTTTCTTGGCAACCGCCAAACAACGATTGAGTAACGTAACTATCAAGATTTTCTTGTTCTTTGCTGGCGGCACGCAGTACAGCAGCCAGTGCAATTTGCGATGGTGCATAGAGAAGACAGGCTTCCGTGAAGAATGATCTCTCCAGAAAGTCATCAATAACATTTCGCAATCGATCCGGATTCAGCAATGAGCCTCTGGTTTTAATGTCAATCAAGAAACCTTCAACTGGCCGATATGGATTGTGTATGGTGAGGTAGTAGTTCAGTCGTTGCATCAACAATAATTCATTTGATAAAATAATATCCATTGCTTTCACACGATCACCTCTGATATTGCCAACGAATTGTCCAATTGACACATTGAACTCTTCCGTTTTGCATGCCAGGTAAACACAAGTGGCCCTATGACCAAGAAGAAGAAAAAAAAATTAAATTCGCTCGAAAAATTGTGATTTTTCGAATGTGTCTCTTACAAAATTTCTTTAGGATGATAGTCCATCGCCGAATTGTACAAATAAAATCGTTTGAAATAATGGAACGCAGTTCCAACCACACATTTTGGCATCGGTGGCTCGAATCGCCGGCAAAATTCTTTCAAATTGTATTCATAATTACGTAATAGTTTTTGCTCTTCCTCGTAGGATAGAAAGAATGCTCTCTGTTGTTCAGGCTAAAATCAAAGATACAAATGTCAATATCAGTTTTTGATATTCTACTGAAATATT
Source organism: Contarinia nasturtii (assembly GCF_009176525.2). Taxonomy (NCBI): domain Eukaryota; kingdom Metazoa; phylum Arthropoda; class Insecta; order Diptera; family Cecidomyiidae; genus Contarinia; species Contarinia nasturtii. The sequence continues at coordinate 241,627 of NW_022200251.1, read as the reverse complement.
TTCGCATCATTGAAATATATCATTTGGCTATAGTGTACCGGCTATTTTTATGAGAATGAAAGAAGAGGATAGCGTAAAGAGAGGCAAAATTTCGTTTTCAATTGATTTTAGACGAATTTGATGGTGACTTGAATATTCAAATCATCGCCTCTCTTTCACTCTCATATAAACTATAGTAGACAATATTCAGCTCTGATTTTTTTCAGCTGATCAAAAATATCTCTCACTCAATTGTCGGTGCATTTTATGTAAATGTAACAAAAATCGAAAATATTTTACATTTAAATTCAAACGTTCGTTGTATCTCTGTTGATATTCTTGGTTATGTTTTCGCCGAAGTTCTTGGATTTGTTCTTCACTGTGAAAAGTCCAAAAATGACGTTGTGAACTGGTTGGAAACATTCTTTTTATTCTATATCAGCGAAGAAAAAAATAACTCGATTATTTTCGCAATTCAATCAATTTTTTATTTTTTTCGTTTAATTCGATCACAAAATCTTTTGGCACATTTGTTATGACAACATCTGAATTTATGAGCACCTTACTACTAACTAATCAACACAAATCGGTAAACAACAATGCAATGACATTTCAATTGTATGCGTTCCAGTACACTCAACGAGGGAGTACCCATTAAATGCTCGTTTTAGTAATAAAGTTCGATGTATGAGAATTTATGATTTTTTTGTACAATTTACTTATAAATTTTATACTCATTTTAAAGAAGAGTGTCAAAAATGTCTGAATACGCAGGGCAAATTTCATAAAACCATTACCCAGGTAATATTCAACGACATAAATTGTTGTATTTTGTTTTTAGCTATTTCAAATGAAATTGACTACCAGATTTTTGAGCCGCAAAATTAACCCCCCAAATAAATATACAACAAAAAAAAATCATACAAATCTAAAAATAATTATTTAGCCAAGCTATTCTGCTTTGCCGTGATTTCCTCCCGCTCAATTGTTTTTGAATTTGACACATGACTCCCTGCTCAGCACATTGCTAAAAAACGCCTATTTTTCGAATACGACATTTCGAACAATTTCGAACAATTTCGAACTGGAATGACATGGATCATTTTGTCATTTTTAGAACACACCGTTTTCGTAATATTTGAATGCATCTACAAATGTATAGTTTGACATGAAACCCACCCATGCCATGCAAATTGAATATCGCTATTGGCAATTATTTTATCATTTCAATGTTTAATATCATCAAAATGTATGATTTCATGGTTCATTTGGATTTTGTTTTTTTTTCTATTTGAATCGTGAGTAGAATTTCGACGAAATATTTTTTTAACAAATTCTCTCAATTATATACCTTGTGTATACTCAAAGGAGGGAACGTTTTTTGAATGATTCCCTCAACATTTAATAAATTCTTTTTCCAAATCAAATGACACAAACATGTGAATTTGATTTTTAAAAAATTTGGAGGCAAGATTGAATCGTTTATTTTTGATTTAGGCTTTCCTTTATTTTGCATTGCATATCGACTGTGAGAAATAATTTTGTTTTTTTGTGACAATTTTCGAATGATATTTTAAATTTCAATCAATTTTTATGTATTTGCCGTCATTTTTGTTGTCATTCATGACAAAGATGCTCCAATTTCAGATTGTTTGATTTATTTTTATATTTTGTTTTTGTTACGCAGTCTTTTTAAGACTATAATTCAAAAAAGACTGATGACGTTATGCAAACTATAGTTGTATGATTTTGAATTAAAAAAGCACAAATTCAGCTAGCATGGAATCAAATAAAAGAATTTTTATTGCGCAGAACTTATATTGGAATTTAAAAAAAGGTTGTTACCCATATTCAAATTTTTACTAATTCAATTTAATTTCATTGTAATTTCGATCTATTTCCAAATTTGAAAACGGTTGAATGGTTGAAGAGAAAAAAATTTAAAACGAAAAGTGATTTAAATGTGATGGAATCATTTTAAATGTTCTTTGTTTGATGACGAATAAAGAGATATTTCCATTTCAAAAGTATCATTATTTAAATTGAAACGAATGAAAAACCAAAATCCTTTCATCAAACGAACGAATCGAATGAAATTTGTGTGTATAGTTTTTTGTGCGCCAACACATACATTCGCATTGAATGAATCCATTTCGAAATAATAAGGTTTAGAACAGAAATGCTGAAGTGTGGCCGAAAACTGCATTCAATATCAAACGTCTCTAAATAACAAACAGTTGAATGGGCGCGTTACTCACATCATTAGCTATTACATTTGAATTATAAAAGTGAGTTTGCGTCACAAATGGTATTTTATTATTGAAAGTGATTATAATTCATGGTGTACAATTTAAAATGTATATCATTTCGTGATGTAAGTGATTTTCAATTAAAAAACGTTTCATTCATTTCATTCAATATATTCGCGGTAATGTGCGGTTTCAATATTGTGCGCTCTGTCAGCGGTGGCGTTCACATTTAGTACATTTCGATGCGGTTTGACATTTCGAAAAACGAATGAACGATGACACAAAGCAATATGGCGGAGCATAATACTAATTTTTTCTGAGTGTATGTGAATTAGTTGGCCATTAGCCGCCATTATGGCTTTTTGTAAACCACGCGATTTAACAAAAGTTTGTCAAACATTTTTTAATAATTGTGACTGAGTGAATGAAAAAATCATAATGGATAGCAATTAGGGAGATTTTAAATAATTTTGTAATGGTCCAAAACGACCGTTCTGCGGACCAGCAAATAAAAAATATTTTTTTTTTGAAAATCAGTCTTGTGTTTATAAAAAAAGAGATGAGAAGAAAGAACGAAAAGTGAGAAGAAAAAAAAAATCATCCAGCTACTACGACTTCGCAATTGATTTTCGCGTATATCCCTGTACGATACACACCACTGTTATACACAGGCAGCAGTAACAACAGCAGCAGCAACAGCAACAACAACAACAACAACAACAACAACAACTGTAGGAACATAATAAGAACGTAACCAAACCTAAAATACACACAAAAATGTCGAAATTATCGTTTCGGGCGAGGGCCCTCGATCCATCAAAACCATTAAATATTCATATTGCGGAAGAATTGCCGGATTTGACGGAATATTCGGCAATAAATCGCGCTGTTCCACAAATGCCAAGTGGCATGGAAAAGGAGGAAGAATCCGTAAGGCATTTTATTTTGTGAAAAATCGCAAAAATCATTCTCATTCTTTGTGTGAAAAACATACATTTTTGCGGTAGCCATCTTTGTTTGTTAGTGTTCTGTGTGCGTTTTAGTGTTTGGGAAAGAAATGAGGCGACGCCATCTTGTTTGAAATGGAACAATATAAGCAATCAAATACATGCATTTTTCGATACACAATTTTCATGTGCCCAATTTATGAAAATACAATTTTTATTACGAGTTTTATAATTTTCGCGGATTTTCGATGTGCGTTTTTTTTTTCTCAAAATTTTCAAATTATAATTGTGTTTATTATCTTCATTGATATCAGCGTATTCATAAAAACAAAAACAGAGTATATATCGCTTGTGTCAACACACTGACATATTCTTTGTTTGTATTTGTTTTTCCTACAATATTCCGTTCAAACACAAATGGCGCGAATTTTGATTTCCATTCAAACGATAACAAAACACACGAAAATGTCACAAATTCAATGCTTCGCTCATTTAATATTTATTTTACAATTATTTTTTTAGATAAACATTTTAAATATAATGAAATTCAGTGAATATTATTTAAATTAAATAGAAAACAACAACAAAAAACCCATATTAATCGAATTGTTTGTGGTTTTTATTTACCTATTTTTTTTTAAATGTTCGTTTGTGTGTGTGCGGCGTGCGTATTTGTTTTTGTTTTGCGGCTTCAACCATTTCGGTGTACAGGAACATCATTTACAGCGAGCAATATGCACCGGTTTAATAATCCCAACACCAGAAGTATTCGACATCGATCAGGAATTTTACGATCGAATTTATCCGGAAGATTTCAAAGTTTCCCGTCAACTGATACGTATGCAACGTGAGTTGAACCTTATCAAGTGTTATTGTTTTGCACAAATTGTGAAAAGAAAAAAAAAGTGTGAAAATGACGTTTAATTTCTTTTATATATATTTTTTTCGTTCGCTTTGTGACGTGCATTTGTGATTGATTTTGTTTTTCTTTTTTTCATTCGAAATGTTGTAGCACTTGGTATCGAACAAGATATACCTGATTATGACATGGATAGTGCTGATGAGGCCTGGATAAGTTCGCAAAATCGACGTTTTGATTTGTCACCGCTAAAATTTGAAGAGATGATGGACCGTTTAGAAAAAAGTTCCGGCCAAACGGTCGTTACTTTGAACGAAGCGAAAGCATTACTCAAACAAGATGATGAAATTAGTATAGCCGTTTACGATTATTGGTTGAACAAACGTCTCACCACACAACATCCATTGATACTAGCCATTAAGACGGAGAATCGAGCCGGTTCAGCGGTGAATAATCCATATATAGCATTTAGGAGGCGAACCGAAAAAATGCAAACGCGTAAAAATCGAAAGAACGACGAAACCTCATATGAGAAAATGCTTAAATTGAAGTGAGTGGACACATTGGCCGTAATTTTCTGCCGCATACAAATGTGCTAAACTGTTTTTTGTTCATTTTTAGGAGAAATCTTAGTCGGGCTGTGACGTTACTTGAGATGATCAAGCGGCGTGAAAAAACGAAGCGCGAACATGTTCATCTAGGTATTGAAATATTCGAAAAACGATATCAAGCTAGGGATTTCAATGGATACCTGCTAGCCGAATACACAAACAATGCAATGAAAAATTCGAGGTTCGCATCAATTTTATCAAAACACACGTTACACCATCGATACCAATCGATCCGAAACTGAAACAAAAACAAAAAAAAAACAAAATCTTCACTTTTCAATTCAATCTAGATCGGCTTTCGCACCATTATATGGGAATCAATATTCAGGGCAACAATCAAATCAATACTGGTCGAATTCGGGATCGCATTATGCATCAAGTGGGAATTCAACAGGTATGTCATCGTTACTTAATAAACATGGCAACAATGACATCGATGGACCACTTCATAATAACAATCGAAAAGAGAAACGGCAATACAAAAAACGGAAGCACAAAAACCAACGCGAAAAGCAAGCGTCTGGTAAGTTTTCTATTCAAATGATATGACACCCATTTCCAGTCGATTGTTTCGTTTTCATTGCGTTTTTTTTCTGTTTTAAATTTGTATTTTATAGGTTCTACCATCGAACATTTGGCATCATCCGATGAGGACGAGCCAATCATTAACCTTAATCATTTAGGACACGACACCGAAAACGAGGGACTATATCCATTTAGACGAAGTAGCTCAAGTCAATACCATAGGGTAAGATACAATAGCATATACAATGTGCAGACAGCACAAAATGAAACGGCGAAAAATCTAATGATTTGGATATTGTTTCTCAGCCTCTTATAAATGATCACGGTCATTGGCCATGGGAGACAAAAAGCGAAAATAGTGCTAAGTACCGGTTTACCTTAACATCAATCCGACATCCGAGGTATTTAATCGAAACCAAATGAAATTCCAAAACAAACAACAAATGTATAAACGATCGTCATCGATCTAATATTTAAATATTCCAATTTACAGAGTCAAATGTATCGGATTTGCTCGTCGACGACGTGGTCGAGGAGGTCGAATCGTTTTGGATCGGATCTCAACGAATATGGATGAATTTTGGGCAAATCTTGACTATACCATTTATTCTGGTAACACACAGCTCACCGCTAAAGAGATATGCCAACAGCATGAGCATAAAAAATTACAGCAAAAACAACAACAGCAAGACAGTATTGTCAATGATAAATCGCAAAGAATTGTCATCGATTTAGAGCCAACAAATACCCAAAAATCAACGTCATTATATTCGCAAGCCAGTGTTAGCAGTGATGATAAAATGGAAAATATTGTGATAAAAACAGAAGAAAAGACAACAGTGACAGTGAACGAATGTCTAGACACTACAGTGAATCGAACTAAAGGCAATAGCGCAAATGCGCTCATTGGCAAACATTTCGATGTTAAGCGAAATGATGTAAATACGACAACGACGACGACGACGATGGCGACGACGTTGGACGCAATTACAAATAGAAATAATGGAACTGTCAATATTATAAATACGGACAACAATAATAATAGTGGAAATAATAGCAACAGTAGCAAAAATAATAGTAATAGCTCTAGTAATACAAATAATCGCTTAAGCAACATAAATAATATGTTTAGACTGCCCTCAAATGCAAGCGCAGAATTACGAAGGCATTTCAATTTAGCACACTCATCGCCATTTGGATCGTCACCCTCATCCACGTCGGACAACATTGTTGACAATGCATTAGCAAATACGTCCACACACTTACAACAAAGTAATAATAGTTTAAGTAGCAAAGCGTAAGTATCGGCCCACATTTTAAAATGAACGATGTCGGCACGCCAAAGAAAAAAAAATAATCAAAATATTTCTATGTCTTTTCTTTAGTTTTATAAATCACATATCGGAAAGTGCGAACGATCTGTCTGAGTCTCTACAAGCGGACGATGAAAAAGCGGCCACAAATGAATTGTATTCCGAAATGTTTGGCGATTGGTTGCACTTTCGGCCAAAAACACCGGACGATGAGCTCGATATTTTTGGAACATTTGGAGAAGATTTTCCACAATTTTCCGAAAATGCATCACTATCTGTTGATATTCAACGAATCACCGAAGCCAATTGCGCAACAACCAGTTCACAAACAAATGGCACGGCTTTAACGTTATCGGCACAGCCCAGCACCAGTGACACAAGTGGAAAGTATTCACCAAAATTGATCTTCGATCAAAGTGCTGACAACACATTCAAAACAAATCCATTCTCATACGAATACCTGCAAGCAAACACACCGAAAATTGAAACGTATCCATTTGATTCGACATCATCGCCACGATACGATGATGAATCATCTGCGGATGAACTCAATCTGAGCGGTGACAGTCTACCTGGTCTAACATTAAGTCTGGGTGACAATGAAGCGAACGACAAAGCGATCGACACACTACTGGAAGAATGCAATGGTAAGTGGTTGAATATGGTTTTTTTCTTTAATGAAAATTTTATTATTTTAAGGGTTATTTTGAAACAAATACTGATCAATGTAAATGGTACGTAAAGATTTGATAGAAAATCACTTCGTTTCATCATAGATTTTGATTTTTTTTTGTTTGCTCATTTGCTGCGCTCATTGAATTATAAACATTAAATTCATTCATTCAAAACCGCCCTCAAAAATATATATATCAAATATTGAATACTATCACATGTTATCATATTTTTTCTTGTTCTCTAATGTTTTTGTATTGTAATTGAATTCACAGTGTTTGACTCTGTTGAAGATCTAAAATCAATAAATCCGAATGCGTTCTGGAATGGTTTATTGGATGAAAATGGATCGCTACTGGATGTCATAGATAATAAGAAGCAGCCGACCGATGGTGCGGCACCAGCAATGGCCTCAACAACGAACATCATCGATCGAAAGCCCATACGACGAAGATCGCATCCAAATCAACGAATTGGACATTCTGCGTTCAACATTGTGAATTTGCACGATGACGAAAGCTGCTTTGTAAAAAGTGATTCATCAAAGGATGGAGCACCAAAATTGGGCAGACTGCAAACATCCAACGATGCAACCGGTGCTATTTCAATTGGTGGTGATGGTTGCGGCGGTGAAGCATCCACATCGGTGAAGAAGGAACTGGATGGAATTGAGGTGGCCGAATCGAACGCAATGCCAAACAACACAATGGAAATTCAGATTAAAGACGAGCCAATCGATGAAACAAATACATCGAACGTAGACGAACAAAGTTTACATGTTCGACAACAAATTGTTCCTGTGATTAAGACTGAAATTGGAAACAATGTGCCAGTTGTTTCGAATGCTGCAATTCAACGGCCCATAACTATACAGCAAACCGCTCAGCTACAGCAGCAATCGCACCAACAAACTTTCGCCACAAATGATCAAACTTTGATATTGTCATCGAGACCAATTCGTCGACTGACAACGAACGGACCGGCCGATGGAAAATCCGGTAAGTACAATCGCTTCGAATCGCCCGCTTCAAACAAACATTTATCAATATTCTGATCGTTTCGTTTGCACGTTTCATTTTTTGTTCCTTTGGCGTCAATTAGGCATCCAACATTTGCTGATAAATCGAAAATTCCAAATGATAACGCCACGCACCATGGGCGACGATAAAGACGATGTTAAGCCAAAAATTATTGAAGGGGCCTATCTAAAGTTGCCGACCGATTTTAATGTTGTGTCATCGAATGCAATATCAACGATAAATGCATCGAACGCAACATCAAAACACAACTATAGTTTACCACCACAAGCAGCCTTCCATCAACCGATTACCCTAATTGGCCAACCGCAACAAAGTCAAAACAAAGTGATCATCAATCCGTCGCATCTGTCCACCAATTTGGCATTGGCCACACAATCAATGACCGATAAAATTACCATACCAACATCGAATATTAAATTGAATTTGGTGCCATCGTTGGCACAGGTAATGCAATCCCAAGGTAGTTTGGTGATCGATGCTAAAGGTGCCGTTGACATGAATCAAGCGTCACAACAACAAGGTGGAATGGACCAAACGGTGTCGGGTGCAACAACATCGACTGCATCGCAAAACGTTTCACAAATACATTATCAACAACAGCAAAAGGTGAATATTTCTTTTGATTTGGTAGTCATAGATTCTGGAATCGATGATTCTATCCAGTGTGTCTACTTGGAGAGTTTCGGTCAAAAACATCTAGAAAATCGAATGAAAATTGGAGGTCTTCACAAGTTGACAAATTGTATAGGGTTCTTTTAAAATCACAGAGGGGCAACCCTTGTACCCTGCTCAAAATCTATGATGCATAACTTAATTTGAAAATGAACTCAATTTCAACATTTTTTTTCTTTCATTTTAATTTTTAGATGGCGCAGAATATTGATCGAACACGCATCTTGTATACAAACATCAAGAATAATCGTGGCAGTGCACAGTTTTTGACACAAATAAATCCAAAAGTGGTCAATATCGTGAGCGGTGGTTCAGTTCAAGGACTTGTCAATAAAACAATACAACGGGTGGTGGTGTCATCAAGCCAATCACAAAATCAACAATTGGCAACGGCATTCCGACAATCGACAAATGCAAATGCAAATTCGGCTCAAGCAACAAACACATTGCTGGGAACAAATGCAGCGGGTAATATTTGTCGATTATTTATCGATTATTTCAAATTAATTCTTTTCTTTTGTGATTCTCCCCTTAGGTAATACATTGATCATAACAACAAGCACAGCGTCCGATGGATCTTCCATTATATTCAATGATATAAACACAACATCCACAAATGCAAACAGTATTAACACAAATAATAGCAATCAAACAATAAATTTGGGTAATTTAACGGAAAAATTGAATCACAACGATGGCAGTGCGACTAGCATAAACAGATGAGAAAATTTGGCCACAATTTATGTCCGACTTTTGGTTCGGCGCCAAATACACCACAAAAACAACAACAACAAAAATCTACACAATAAAACACACAAACATATTTATACTTGGTACATATAAACATTTAGGCAGTTTGTACGCAAAATGCGTGTTATAAAATGGTTGGAAGAGGGAGAGAGAAAGAGCGAACAAGAGATAAAATTGAACGAACGACCGAACGAACGATAGAAAAGAGTGCATTTTGAATTTTTAAAAACAAAATGAGAGGCTTGTATCATCTGAAGATCTCAAGATGATCGACAGCACACGTAATGAACGTAAAACTTTTACTGCAAACAAATAAAACCTAATGTTGAAATAACGAAAGAAACGAAGAAAAGAACCAGCCCAATGTACTAAGTAATTTAACATTTTATTTCTTAAAATGCAAGAAAAACAATTGGAAAAAAATTAAGTTTTATTTTGCAGTAGTAGATGAGGCCATATAAAGAAAAACCAATATGATCATTGAATGTGCGACACGGCACTTGTGATATTTGCATGTATAAAACCAAAATCGAAAATTTCATACCATTTGAAATATGCGTTTGTGTTATGTGTCCGAATAATAAATCGAATCGAGTGAATAAATTGTTTCGCAAATTTTATGAAAGTATCGTGGCAAGTTGCATACCGTTCATCATCTTTGTGTATGTGGAATCCAAAGATGGATTGGCAAATGAGATTCGCATTGAAACAAATAAGTTGCTTACCGTTGTACACTCTGTCATCCGGTTTTGTCGTCCGCTATTGTTGCTGCCTCTACAGTGAATCAACAAAACTCTCTCAAACACATACACACACTCACACACTCACTCTAATTAATCATTACCAGTTAGATTTCCTAATAATTCATACGAAAAACAAACATTCAATTGGATCTCACACGTACATGATCTGTTTTGTGATTTTGAACTGCAGAAAAAAGCTGTAGAATTCTAAAATTCAAATCGCCATCTTCCTCCTCATTTTATAAGCATACCATTTTCTTCTTACGAAGAATCTTCACACATACACACACACAAACGAACACGAACAGAAACAAAATGATGAACATTTTTTCTTCGGCACATTCAAATCACATTTATTTTTCTTTTTTTTTTCGTCCAATTATGTGTATTTCCTAAGCAATAATATGCGAGACAAAGACCAGCAATAGCAACAAACGAGCGACCGAACGAAATGAAAGCACTAGAAAACTAGATAAAAGCAGGAATATATGAAGAGATAGAGAAAGAATGTGTGTGACGTACAGAAAACAAATGATTAATTTAGCAAATATTAAATGGTTGAAGATTTGTATTTAAAAAAAATGAATTAAACAAACAAAAAAAAATCACAAAACAAAACTATAAAATATAATAAAAAAAAACAAAATCGAGAAAAAAAATCTGCTGCGCTATTTTTCTGTTCGCTTTAATGTTGCGTGTATTTGAAGCATAATTTTAAATGAACATACTGATTAAGAACAATCAAAAAAACTGAAATACAAAAAAAAACCTGGAAAATGAAATGAAAAGTAACAATGATAGAGAAAAACACAACAACAACAACACAAGTAGAAATGAACAAAATTCAATTGATAAGCGTAACAAGAAGAAAACTTAACAAACGTACACGTTTGTTTAAACACTTTTTTTCTTATTCTTAAGGTCATTTGTCTCAATCTCTTCTAAAACTGCAAAAAAAAAGTTTTTTTTTTTTTTTGAAAGAAACACAAAAACAAACAACAAAAAATGAATAGTCAGATTTATTTGTAAATTACAATCAATTTCAATCGAAGAAAAAAAATAAGAAAAAATTGTTGCCGTACATATGCCAATGATGGTCATCATCATTAGATTCCAATGGATCGATATGATCACATGGTTGACACAAGTGCAGTTTGCTATATACTCCAGAATCGCAACCATGGCCAGTTAATTCACTCGGATAGTGATCTTCATTGGTATATATACGACTACGTATATATAAATATATAGGTATTTTCTTTTTTGTATTGCTTCATGTAAATATTTTTTTTATAAAGATAGGTTTTAGAAATTTAGCATTGTAAGATGTATTAAGTTGAATATATTAAAAGATAATTAAATAATTGTGTATTTCATTCAGCTAGACCACTATTATTATTATTACTATTATTATTATCACTATTCATATGGATTTATATGATTATTTTTCGTTCGTTCGGTATACTTTTGTTTTGTATAAAAAAAAATTCGTTTCGTATATTCACTCATTCAGAACTGTTCATACAAAAGCATCACAAGCGAGCACATGTCGCAAGTACATACATTTTTTATTTGATTTTTTCTCTCAGAAAAAAGAAGAAGAAAATAAACATCTGGTTAAGAATTGTTGGCAAGTCTAATATGGACTCCATATTATGGAGGCTTCATTATCTCGCACTGAATTTCTTGGAGTTTGGAGACAAATTAGTCTCTGTTTCGTGTGTCGGATAGAGAAAGAAAGAGAGAGTAACCTTATTAAGGAAATCAATCGAAATTACACATACTAATCATGCCAGGATCACACACACACACACTTAATCATTTATAATTGCATTTTTTATATAAATCCACGAATTTCATATTATGTAAATTTTTGAGTAGATTAAAAAGAGAGAGAAAAAGAGAGAGAAAGATCAAGTGAGCAACCGTAATTTCGAATCTATAATCTCAGCCAAAGCCATTCCAACGAAACAAAATGTACGCGAAGAGTGGTCTCTTCCTACCCACACATATATACACTCCATATAAACACACACTCACACACACACAGAGAAAAAATAGTATAATAATGACGACATAAAATGACATCCTCTTTTTGCTATAAATAAATCCTACATTATTGATAACAAGAAATGATTGTACGTTAAATTAACGTTTAATTAAATTAACGTTTTATTAGCATTACGACAATTTACGAATGAAATGAAGAAAATTATATGCAAATCACTCACCTGAAAAATCAAATTAATTGTGATGATTACCACACACTTACATACATACACACAACACACACACACACACACATACACAATCACACATACATATAATTCGGATGTGTATTTTCTTGAGCTACAACTCTTTTTTTCGAATATATTATATTTATATAAAAAAAATCACACATACTTTATCAAATAGCAAGTGAAAATGAGATATAACTTTTTTCTTTGGTCCGGACATCGAATATAGGAAATAATGAGAACAAAAAAACAAGAAAATGTAATTACAATAACAACAACAAAAAGCCACACAATTTCAAAAATTGAATCGATGAGATTGAGTCTCAGCGGGAAAACTGTTCATATAATAATTGAAATCCGGAATAGAATATTGTAATGTGTTAATGTGCCGTATTTTATGTTGTGCTTAGTTTTTCCCCCACATAGTCTCAACGACTCAGTCTTGTCGATTCAATTGTCTATTTTTTAAAAATAAAAAAATTCTGTTCCGACAACCACAAACTGCTCTAATTTGACAAAACAAATAACATTTCATGAAATGAAAAAAAAACAAATTTTTATGCAACACTTTTATGTTAAATATTCTTCTCTCGAAATCCATAAGTTACGATGAAACTACGCTTATAGGAAATTAACAAACAAAAAAATGAAAATCTGAAAAAAAGAACAAATAAATATAAATTGATTGGAAATGAAAAGAAAATTGTATTTAGTTCTTAAGCAGTGAATTAAAATGCAAGAAAAAATGACAACAACAACAACACAGAGAGGGATAGCGAGAGAAAGAATGAAAGAAAGAGAAATGATGCAACCTATGCTTTGGGGTTGGAAGTAACATACATTAAATTTAATGAATATTATTATTAAAGAATGAAACACTACAAGCAAATGAAAAAAAAATTAATTCGAAATGGAAAATCAGCAAAAACAAGAAAAAAATGAAGAATTAAGACAAACAAAAATGAATGATTCAGTTTGTTAACTAGATTCAAAATAAATAATTTAAGACTTAATCACTAAGAAATTAAAAGCGAAAGCAAAATAAAAAATTCAAAAGTAACGATTATACTTGTTTTCTTCTTCTTAGTTCCACATATAGCATATAGAAAACACCCACACACCAAACGGTAGCATTGATATGGATATTTGGGGAATATGGTAGGCGAAACAAAAACATCCACTTAATTGATTAGTTGACATTTTCTATTTTAGTTTTTTCGATTGAAATTCGTGTTTTTATTAAATCGTTTCGATTGTGAAAAAAGTTTTTGAACTTCGCGAACAGACTTAAAATACCGTATTACAGAAGCAATTTGATGAAAGAGAAGAGAAGAAAAAAAATTACGTGACGTATCAATTTCACAACAATGAATTTATTTGCAGAACATTCAACTAATAAATTCCAAAGCAATCGCTGAAACCATTTGAACCCATTTTAGAGTAGTACGGTACTGCCTGCGCTCTGCATGAATAATTGTAAAAAAGGCATTATTTCCGCCGAATATGTTAATGGCAATTTTCGACGGATCAATCGGGGATGGTGTTGATGTATTATATATACAAAATCCGACCCAAATAAATTCAATTTGGAGCAAGAAAAATAAAACCAACAAAGAACTAACTTCATTCCCGTATTCTTGTGCGCACAATTATATGGAAACAATTTCGAAGGTTAAAATCCTCTGCCAATATAAAAAAAGGACAAACGCGGCACGTACCATCCATGAATGATTTAAACGTGTTTCATATGCATAGCTATGCTACAGTAAACACGATGACAATCGAAAAAGGTAAGAGAGAGAAATACATTAAAATTCGCCCGTTTTGTGCTCTTTTTGGGGTTTTTCTGTTACTCAATATCAATCAATACTATGAACATATTTTTTGTTTGCTTTTTTACTGGTACTGGTGATAAGACTCGAAATTTCACTATTGCCACGGTAAAATTCATTCTAACAGCATCTCACGTTCAAAAATCCATTGCAAATCTTTACAAAAACACATAATTTATACACACCATCCATGGCGAATTTTCCTCTTCATTCTTCTAAATATTGAGATACATAGCGCGTTTCATTTTTAATTAAACTTAAATCTCAATTGAGCACAACTTTTCTCTTTCCATTGAAAATTTTACTTTGTTATAAGACAAAAGATGCTAAATTACAATTAATTGCAGCCAATCATTTTCTATTGTGAAATAAGACAATGTTTAATCTTAATTACCGCGAGTTGTTGTTGTACATCTAGGATTATAGGCCAAATGAAAGGATTGGAAGTGTTAGATAAAAATGGCCAAAATTGAAAATTATGCGTGTATCAAAATTCGATATGAAAATTATCATTATTTTCTGCATTTGCAAAAGAGTTCATTCTATACTGCGAAGAAGAAAAAAAAATTCGTATTCTGAATGTATTATGTTGTGCGTTTAACAGACGATTGCATATGTTTGCCGCAATCATGCCTGTCGATTGATGCGATTTCGGACGAACGCAAAAATCATGTTCGTACTCATCGAGCGGCGCGCGTATGTATGTGTGTTGAGTGCCAAGTACTTGTTTTGCACATGGAGGTGTCGCATATCCAATCAGCGATATCTGTTACGCCAATGTAAACACTGCTATTTATGTACATTTGTTGTGTTTTCTTGCTTTTTCATCTGCAACATTGTGCAATGTGCACACATAAATGTGCGATGCTTCTTTTTTTCTCTCTTCTCTTCGTCCATTTGATTATTGTTGCTGTTGCCCTTTCGTATTGCATGCTGCATGTGTGCATGTATATGTATGAGTGGAATCGCGTGTGCGAGTAATAGTGAAAGACTGTTGGTAACAAAAAAAAAAGTCGCAATGAATGAGGGATTTTGTGTTGTGTGTGCTCAAGTATGTTTGACCACGCCTGCAATTCGTGTATTCAATCAACACTCACTGTCGTTCAGTCTCTTTCGCTCGCGTATCCATCGATTACACTGAATATGTTCCACTCCACCACACACATTCATGCGTCGTTCTGTATTGAATACAACGATAGAGTGAGAGAATTAAGAACGCCCAGCCCTGCCGTTAAACTTGTATGCATACGTACAATGAATTTGATTTAGTTTAACGACGGCTGTTGGCTTGAAACGACGCGCATTTTCACTTGATTGCTCCGGTTATAAATTTAAATCACAATCTGTTTCACGGCCGAAAAATAGCGAAACAGACGCCGATACAAAACAAAGTAATACCGACGACGAAAAGAACGGTGTTTTTTTTTTGTTGTTATTCGTTGTTGGTTCGTTTATGTGTTATATTATTGAATTTGTGTTCTATCGGCTTTCGCTCATTCATTTTTACTATCGCTTCATTTGGCTGAATGCGATTGGTAGTGTCACGCGTTTTGACTATGATTATCGGTTATTACTGTTATCAAAACCTCCGATTGGTGTGTTAATGTTGATGTTGATTGTACTCGATCGGGCCGCAAGAAATGTGCATCGCAAACGTAATTCGCATACAAATGAGAGAATGATTGTCATTTCACATTTTTTAGCAATTCAATCATCACCATTTCGTTTAATGACACTGAATTGTGAATTTATGACAGCGACCACAATCGATCACATTTCGAACACAATATTCTTTTCACAAAATTAAACATAATGCGATTTAATTAGACACAGCCAAAATAATTCGATAGAAAAAGGATGCAAAAAGATCATTTCAATTTTTTCAAAACATTGAACACATAAACACGTTTTTGATAAACGAAAGAAATTTGAAAAAAAAAAAAAAAAAATCAAATAAAATATAAAGTGCAAAAAAATTAAACTTTCTAATAAATCTCTCAGTTGAAGAAATCGTTAAGGATTTTTGTTTTCTGGTTAGTTTTGCTCAAGTGATGTCAAAATTGAATAGGCCGCGTAATAGGTTTATCGAAAACCTGTCGCAAATGTAAAACTGCACCGCATCAAACCCGACGGTAAATGCATAAAACCGTGCCACTTATGGCGTTTTGCAATTAAGCGCAATTGCAATTGAAAGTCGTCGAAACAAAACAACAACAAAAAAAGAGTCTCAAATAAATAAACCCAAACACCATAATTAATTAGTGGTCCCGTCGCACGGTGTGCGCGAGTGCGCGAAAGACAGAGCGAGCGAGCGATCGATAGAGCGAGTGAGTGAATGAATGAATAGTTCCGTTCGCCATTTAAATGTTCATACAGAAAGGTGGTGATATGACAACGATAACATCGCATTCCTTGCCATTAATTCCATTGCAACCAAATCTCGCTTTGTTCGATAAGCGTTTGTCCGAAGATATTTGCACGATGAATGGTGTGGAAAGTGTGTTGCCACACAGTCTAATTCGATTACCATCACCGAAACGTGAACAAGCCCAAATGTCACCACAAGATTGCTATGGCAGTGAAAATAGTCAAAGTAATTCAATTTGTGATATGGATCCGCGATCGATACCCGGTTTTGATTCAAAATTTTCCATTGGCACACTGACGATGGACGATCGAACGAGCAGCGAGGTGGCCCGTTCAAATTCGGTATCGTCGTACAAAGGTGATAATAACAATAAAGATGACGACGATGAATATATGAACTATTGCAGTGATGACAGTGAATTATCGGTGGGCAAAGAGGTGGACGATGCCATCGACAACATACGACGAAACAACAATGAACCAAAATCTGTATCATCGTTTCGATTGAACGATACAAATGCGATCACACAAAATAATACCGCCGCACTAACGACATTGGCAACAACACCGAAATTGCCAAGCATTGTTCGTCCGAATCCAACGCGACAAGAGGAATTTTTACGAAAATCGCATATGTACGCCGAGGAAATAATGAAACATCAAATAAATTTCATGACAGTTACCAAAGGTTTGAATATTAGCCCAAGATTAAGTGATAATGCTTTTAGTTCGTATCCAAGACCAAATGAATTGAGCCCCATTCATAATGCAACCATCACGAATCCATTGAAAATCCATGGTTTTAGCCGCTTGCAGGCCTATGCAAATGATAATGATTTGGGTAAAAAATGGAGTGTTATCGAAGATCGAAGCGCTCGATCGCCAGAAGCAACACATTTTCGCCAAATTCATTCACATCTCAATGCAATATCAAAAATAACATCGGCTCTGGGTCGTGATAATAATACACGCGTTCAAATGACATCACCTGCTTATACTACATCACGTGAAAGCTCCCAATCACCACCATCGTCGAATGCATCGTCAAGTGCACGGCACATGCATCATAATCATAATTTTAATGAGACTAGCTTAAAATTTAGCATTGATAACATTTTGAAACCAAGCTTTGGACGTCGAATTACCGATCCGCTGTTAAAACGAAATAAACCGGCACGTAAAGGTGGCAATTCACATCGAACGGGACGAATGAGCACATCCATTGATTCAAATGCATCATCGTTGACAACGAATGACAAGAAAACATCTTCAGCCGATCAAACGGCAGCTAAAGCATTATCAAATTCCAATTCAAATGCAACCGAGTCGACCACCGATAAGACAAACACAACATCATCAACAACCACATCAGAATCAAATAGCAAAGGTCCATTATCGTGGCCCGCCTGGGTATATTGCACGAGATACAGCGATCGACCAAGTTCAGGTAAAATTCCGTTTTTATCTTCTCATATTTATTTCGTTAAGGTTTTTGTTTTTCATCATTCTTGAGTTTTACTCGCTTTCACTTCATTCCGAAAACTTTCTTTTAATTTAAATTTACAAGAAAATATTCTAAAAGTGCAAATATGTGTTCATGTCTAACAATCAATCATTCGTTATTTGATTTGTTTTCATTGTGTTTTTCTGTTTAAAATTACAAATGATAGCCGATAAACATGAGCACGCACAGCAGTAACTCCTCACATTAAGACAAATTTGATGTAGAAAGATTGACTAAAATCGTTTCGATTCAGCCAAAGATAAGAAAATAGAAATAAACAGTATTTGTTAATAGGTCCGTAAAGGTCAAAATGTTTGTTGTCTAATTGAATACACATATATTTCTGGGAACGGACGACAAAATCAGGCTGTGAAATCAAAAACTTGATAATTAATCAAATGGTTGACAGATTAATGTGAAAACAAATTATATTCAATATCTGTCTGGATACACACGAGCTTGACATACATGACAATATTTTGTATGAACGCCAATGAATCGCAGGATATTTTCTCATTTGATCGTATAAATCATAAAAAATGACTATTTTGTTCGCATAAATAAGAAGAATAAGAAAAAACGCCACACATGAAATCCATCCGCCTCATAATAACAAAGTGACCACAAAACTACCAGCTATTTTGTGTGTAATCTGTGGTCTATTGATGATTGTTCGTTGTGATGCGTTTATGCTCATTCGCTTCGGTTCATTACAAATTATATGTGTGTGAAACAAAAAAAAGACGAAAAAAATGTTGTACAATGACCTTCAGCAAAGAGTTATGCGGCACATATTTTGTCCTCATAATTTGATCAAAATCTTTGATTGTTTCGTTAATTTTATTGTTATTGTTGTTGTTATCCGTTAGTTATGCGGTTGGTCACCAATTGATTTGATTTCGATGAGCGAACGTATGTGTGCGCGCTACACAAACGCACGGACAACGAATACAGTGAGAACATTCAATACAACTCCATTCTTCTCTCGATCGATTGAAATTATGTAATAAAATTGAGGTTTATAATGATTATTGTTGATGATAATGATGGGACAGTGATCAAATCAGCGCATAGTGGCTACAACAATAAAGTCTCCAAAGCACAAAATGAAATAAAAATTAAAACAAAAAAAAAAACACACATACATACATGAGACTCAACTCGCACGAATTAAAATGTTTGTTATTCGAGAAGCCACTCATTCAAATAAACAATCGAAATTAAAAAAAAAAGAACAGAAAACGAATGACGATGATGATGATGAAGGCAAACGAAGACGAGTGACGAAGCTGACAATAACAAACAAACAGAACAGAGGGAAAAAACTGTTGAACATCATATAACAAGAACTCCAACTATATCGGAAGCAATCTTGAAAACAGCAAGCATACACGTAGAAATAGCAAAACCGAGAGAGAGAAAGAGGAAAAGAAAGAGAAGGGCAAAAAAAAATGATTCAATTCTGAGATTATCACCGTCGCATATGAAGAGATTGCTTCATTTTCTCTTCGCTCAATTTAAATGTTCATCTGGCTCTATCCATCCACTTCGAGTTATAACATCCAGTTTTCTGTGTTCAAAATGTTCTCTGTCTCTTTTTTCTCCTCTCTCTCTCTCTACCTCTCTTATCTACCTCTCTTTTACATTTCGTTTTATTATTTCATTAGCAATTCGCTACTCGAAAAACTAAACCAAACCACAGCCATAAAAATGCATATCAAGTCAAATAAAACAAAAAGAAACTACACGAAAATGTCAGATCGGTCCGCTAATGATCAGAATAATACTCTTCATAAAGACGAATAAATGATATTTTCACTTGGGTGGTCTAATGCGAGAGAGTGCAGCAATACCGGCTCGCGCGCGCTCACATACGGCGTGTGTTTGGGGCCAGCAACACACACGGGCCAGCGCATTCACTCATTCGGTACAAAGTGTTCTTTTCGCTTCATGCCTGTTGTCGTTGTTGTCGCTGTTCGTGCTGCTGCTGCTGCTGCTGCCGTTGCTGCTGTAGAAGCAAACCGCACAACAACACACCAGCACAAATGCAGTCAAGAAATAAAAGCCCAAACGATCGAGCTCGTATGCACTGATGCATGCAGACGAGTATGATTCAGATTCGATTGTGTTCGATCGAGAAATGTGTATGCATGATATTAACGGTCACTACGACGTTACATACGTCGTTCTTTTTTTCTTCTCTTCATTCGTGCAAAATTGACACCGGCTCATAAAAAAAAATGTGCACACGAAAATGCAGCGTCATAGTGCGTGTTTGGTGTGTAGAACTTTCAACAAACGGAAAATGCGAAAAAAAAGTGAAGAAAAAAAATCAACAACAATATCAATGCACCATAACCGTCGATTTGTTTGTTTGACCACATCATCTCAATCATTTTTATGCATAAGTCGTTTAGATCGGTTCATCTCCCATTGCAGACGATCGATCATACAAAAAGCGGCAACCAGTAATTTATCAATGAAACAAGAACTCGCCCAGACACACCAGATGAGTAAATGAATGCCTATTTAACTCTCGGTGTGTGTATGTAGTTGTTGTCTGCAACAAATGAATAACGAAAAGTGTAAGTGACCAAAGGAAGCATTGCACTGCAAATATGGCAAGCAGCATACGCGTTTTTTATAATCGTGATTTTGTTGTTTTTTTGGACATTGAATATTGCCATTCTCTTAATTTTTACAAAGTGGCAGACACATGATTTTGCCATTTTTAGTGTGCGTACCGGTCACAAGTATTTAGTCCAAATCAATGTACGGAGACGAGTCCGTACAGCATGGATTGAAATCAAATTTGTCGGTGTTAAAATAAAATCGATTGGACGTTGGTGACTATTTCTTTATTTTTCTCTTTCTCTCTTTCATTTGATTGCGTGTGCATATTTGTCACAGATGCTCGCGCCTCTGGGAATATTGAATGAAAGACCACATTCCGTAACAAGTTTATATGCACACACTCATTCGCAAAATTCGCAATGTGAAATACAGTTTTGCCATTTCAAAAAGGGAAGATATATATATATTTTTTTGCCATTTCGTAGCGTCACAATGTTTAGAGCAACTGAAAATAAAAGAACAAACGAAAGCCACATGTTTGATGAACAACAGTCGTAGTTAGTTCCCTTCAGTCCTATACGCTCAATTTAATTTCAAGTTAACATTGCTCGATGTGTGCATAAGCAAATGCGTACACACACACACACACACACAAAATACCCAGAGACCCACCAAAGTACGAAGAAACCTCTATCTGTGTGTCTGAACTGGACTGAATGTTTGAAGAGAGAAATATACCATGTCAAAATTTAAGCAGTCAGAGGAAATTGAGCTCTTGATATAAAATATATGACAAATGATCAGTGTGTTTGTATGTTTCGGTAGCGCTGTGTGCGTGTGTGTGACTTATGTGTGTTCGTTTTATTTCCTTTTTTCATCAGATACAAACATCGTCCACATCACAAATGTTAATCTCATTCAAATTTAAAACGATGTGTACACGACACTCAACCAAATCAAATACACGAACTCTATTTAAATCTTCAAATAAACCTTAAACACACAGAAAACGAGAGGAGAACAAGCTTTTTTTTGCTCTTCAAAAATAAGATGATCTTGTGTTTGGAATCAGTGTACAACTATTCGGCCGAATTTGAATGAGACAACGACCGTATGAATTTGTCGATCCGTTCTCACTCATGCACCACAGGGAAAAAACATCAAAAAATTATTACGGTGATCGCTTAATTGCTTACTTTCGTGGCCACACTCTTAGTTGAATTCTCCGTCTTTCTCACATTTTCTGGACACTTTTCTTGCATATATCGTGCATCCATTTATTTTTTTGGATGAAATCCAAAGTCGATTATGTCACAAAAATTGTTGTTTGGAGAATAATATCTCGGATTTGTGTGTTCTCACTCAGTTTCTCTTTCTTCTTTGGCCGAAACGTTTGGCGTATGGAGAGGGACGCATTGACATACTGCAACGTTGATTGAAATCCCGAAAGCACCAAAAAAATAAAACAAAGCGTGAATGCTTACTAAGAAGAAGAAGAAGAAACAATAGCACAGAATAAATAACCCAAAGGGAAATTCAAATACCAGAAGAGATATGATAATAAACCGTTTCTTTGTGTGCACGAATGCGCACACCCACAATCAATATCGCATTCGATTTTCGTGAATTTTTCTTTTGCTTGAGTAAATGAAATTCATTTGCTTTTTCTTACCGTGTTGATTTTTTATGTTCATGTAAATATTTGCTTCTAAATTTATGTATCTTGGCTACCTGTTCGATCGCATCATAACACATTCGAATGAACCACCAACTGTTTATATAGTCATGAACTGCGCTTTTTTTCGACATGATATTTTTCACTTCTTAAAAACAACGAAGAGCATGGCAATTCAATGTTTGTTGCGTTGGGAAATGTCTTTAAGTTTGTTGTTAGCACTAATTATTTGTAAAATGGATTTCATTGAGAACAAAGTGAATTGAGATCAACAAAGTGCATTGAGGAGTTCTCTCTCACTACTACCGGTTCTTTTATCTCATAAATGGTGTCTTTTGTCCAAAACAAACGAGCCACGGGCAAACATTGATGTTCACAATCAAATTCATTCTACATCGTTTCCATTTCAAGGTTAAACGAATCCATTCGAATGAGCTTAAGTTATCTTATTGTAAAAATAACTAAACAATGTCAACTCATCGATGATGGCTGCATTGTGCGTAAAAACTGACTTTTTTTTGAAAAAAAAAAAAAAAAAAAAAAACGCATTTAAAGTGTTCACACAAATTTCGTATTAATGTATTTCACACTTATTTATCTCACATTTTAAATTGCCACTGCACAAATTTATCCGGTCATTTACGTCAATGTTCAACGTTTTTAAATGATGATCATGGTGCGCTTCTTTTTTTCAAATATATTGAAAAGCAATTAGGTGATATTTGTGTTGAGAGTGAATGAGAACGGTTGTCGGAACGGAATGCGATGCAAGAGAGGCATGATAGGCAGGCACAGTTAAATATTAGCAGGCACCGTATATATTTAGGAAGAATGTAACGAAACAAGTGAAGTGAAGGATACAGTACAGAGATGAAGAGACAAAGCAGACAGAAAAAATATTACGAAAAAAATCTGAAGGAATGACCTACGACAACAATGGACCGAATTCATTTTCGGCATGCACTTTACATGCAACCAATGCAAATACCCTGCCGGGAGAGAGACAGACAGAAATACGGTAACGATGAGTGTACACATCACTGTTTAATGAACATTGAAGGACAAGTTCATTCGGACAATGAGCGAATCGAATAAATAACTCTTTTTTGTAAACACGATCCACAATAAACCAAACATACTGGCCGATTCATATATAAAAATGAGCAAAGTTATGTGCTGAGTAAAAATAAACATAGATTTTCGATATCAAGTTTCAGTAAGAAGCATGTTTACAATCGAAATCAAATCGAAGAAATGTTGATCTAATAATTAGCATCTGCCGTGGATATTTCTTCGTTTGATTGTCACCCCGTATATTTCCTAATGCTCTTTCTCGCTCGCTCTCACTCGCATACACACTATTGCTCACTCAATCCGTGCCGTAATATGTTCGGTACACACATCATGTGAACATAATTGAATTTAAAAAAAATTTAACATTTTATATATATTTTTCATCAACCGCTTGATGCTTTTATGCGTAAAATGTTGCAAACACGTTGTCTGACTGGTGTACACGCATTAAATGATGAACATTAGAGGATCATTTAGCCGGTGTGCGATGGCAAAACTGTTGTATTTTTGCGCACCTATGACACGCGCGCACTTGCAATCACTTTTCTCACTCTTTCTTCCGTTTTCTGTCTCTCCATTTCTTTTAACCCATTCGCTTTCTTCGAATGGTTATGCTTTATGAATTCTTTTTTTTTTTGTATCCATGTTCATAACACTTCAGTTCAATGCGTCTCTCTTACAAAGCTGTTTTTTTGTTGCTTTATTTTTCATTTTCGACGCTTGTAAATATATGCATGATAGTGTTTCCGTGACTCCATGCGCTCTGAATTAATTTTGAAGTGTAGGTTTTGTTTGTGATAAAATTGAGATCGCAATGTCAGAGTGGAGTTTATTATCTAACGATGTTGCAATTTTATCATTGAAGCCAACCAAAAAAATGTGTGATTAAATAAAAAAAGAAACAAAATATGGTTTTATCGAATGACTTATGGAAATAAGTTTTATTATAGAATCTGTGTGAAATATAAAGAACTAAAAATTCGTTTTTTTTCTCCTTTTCTTTATTTTATTTATTGTACACAACTGTACAAGAATCTGCACTACTTGAAGCGTGCAAGCTAATGCAGACATACGCGCGGCCAAAGCACACACACACTCACATTTTCATGTAACTTTCGTTCATCATCGCAAATTGGGTGGTCTTTTTATTGTTGTTGTTGTTGCTGTTGTAGCTGTTATTATTATTATGTTGCGAAAAAGCGTGTGCGTGTGCGGCCCTACGAATATCCATCCATCCATCCAACCATTATTATTATTATACACCACGTTGCATGGCATTTTGTGTGTTCATAAAACACAAACACATACACAGCCTTTCCTCTCTCGCTCTCGCACTCACCGGTGAAACTCTATTTGAAATATAGTTATAAAAATTGACTCAAGTATGAAAAAGATATATACAATTTCAATACAGTGGGTATTCTGTTTCTCTGTTTGGGCCAACTTGAATACTTCCGTTTTGTGACACTATGCGACTAGGCACGTAATTTCATGCCATTGTCGTGTTCAATAAATTGAAATAAAAGTGCCATTGTTCGACGCATTGAATTCGTTTCATTTTTTGATCTGAATTGGGGTAGTTTAAATCGATTTGAGTGCTGAGCAGCGATATAAATCGAAACCAAACCATTTTGCAAAAATTTATATATTGCCCACTCAATTTGAAATTCAAAACGGGTACGTTGAACGAAATGTTAATGGGTGAATGTGTCGAGTGAATTTTTAGAATGAAATTGAATGCTGGAATGTGAATAAGAAAAATGTCCAGCTCTCGATTTAAAAAAAAAACAACATTTCAACAAAAGAAATGACAAAGTGTTCAAATTTCAATTGGAAACAGTACAGATTTGATGAAGAAAAAAACACCAACAGCAGAGACCGCAGACGAAGATGAAATATACAGAGAGAGAGAGAACGCGAGCGAAACGAACGGAGATAGAAAGAGATATAGCCAAATGAAAAGGCAACCCGACATCGAATAATTGAAATGTTTATTGCAATTAAATGGGTGTCAAATGTAATTATGCTATAAAGAAATCATTAAAATTAATGCATGCCAATGCTCTCCCGCCACATGTAAGTGTTTGGCGGTTTTATGTCTCTGTTCGGCACATAAAATGCGCGCTGTGTTTTTCTTAACATGTGAGTCCGGATTCCGGTGATGTGGATGTGTGTTTTTTTGTTTCATTTGTTTGTTTATTGTAGTTGCTGTTGTGAATACTGCTGCTGCTGTGTTGTGTTTGGCGCACCGTTTGTTTGTTGTTTCGATTGAAAATCGATTCAATGACATGCCGCTTAAAATTCGAAATGTTCTTTAATTGCAAACCTTGAGCAAATCGAATTGAAAACAAATCGCCATCATAATCGAATATATGTACGATTCGCATTTTTTTTTTGTTTATAAGTTTCGTATTTCAGTGCGTTTGGGGAGAGAGATAAACAAAAATCTGTCTCGATTTGTTGAACTGGAGTAAACGAAAGGTAACGGACTGCGTGAATCGACTTTATGGACGGACGGCTTGCATTGACATGGCGCGTTTAATTCTCTTTTTTTGTCTTATTAAGAAAGGAGAAGCGAATAAAAACCAAAAAACATGCAGATGGATTTAAACCGATTATTTTATTTGCTTATTTGACATAATCGTGATTATGAGACGATAGGAGCGCTTGTTAATTGGCAAATTTATTAAGATTCGATTATGATAATGATTTTATCAATCAATTCCGATCTCTGCGAGTTATAGTATATGTTTTGATAGCTCAAGATGTAAACAGATACGGGCAGAGAGAGAGAGTGAGAGAGAGAGAGGGAGAGAAAGATTGAGTTACCACCACACGATGTGTCGTGTGTCGGATCGGTCACTTTGTCAAATGAATTACGGCTTATGGTTTTTTTTTCTCTCTCGGCGTTTCTTGAATCGTCGGCATCATTTTCCGATCGTACCGAGACCACATATCTGTATGCAAGAATAAAAATGTGATATTGGGCTTGCCGTTTGGCTCTAGATATTAACACTTCCAAATGATAGTAAAAACAAAACAAAAATTACACAAAAGAGTGAAAGAGAGAAATGAAGAGCTGAACATAAACACTCTATTTTGCTTGCTGTCTCTTCTCTCGATTTTGTAAATGAATTGACAGTAATACGTTAGACCTCCCAAAGTTAGTTGATTGCCCCTGATATTTTGCATTGTACTCCTCTCTGCGTATATAATATATTACATGCCTTAGCGTTATAGTTGGTTTTTTCCTTTGCTTGTGCCTTGAATTATGTTTTTATATCTTTTTTTAGTCATTCTTCTCTGTTGGCATATCAAAATGTGTGTAGTTTTTCTTCTTCGCTTTTATTTTAGCAACAGAAAAAAGGGAAAAAAAGTGAAAAAAAAACAACAACAACCAAAACGGCATACAGAAGAAGTTTTGTGTTGGCAGTTTCGGACGTGATATCTTCATTAAGGACTGCTGTGTGACGTCATCGTTAATCTTTCGTTCATCGTTTTTGATTAAATCGTTTGGATTTTCACATAATGCGCTATGGCATTGCGATGTGGTCATGTGTATTTGCATTGGCGATACATTTGCGTGTTGGCGCACAATATTTCCTAAGAAATATACATACATGCAGATTATCGCTTAAGCGCGGCCGAGCCGATGTTCTCTTGCTTATCTCCTTTCTCTTTTTCTCTCTCTCATCTCTTCTTTCACTCAAATTGATGACCTTTTTTCTTGAGCTTTATATTGATCGTTTTTTTAGTAGCTAAAACTTTGCTAGATTGTGAACGCGAAGATCCAAAATGATGAAGAAATTAATGGCACGTATTTGTGATCAATGTTATTTTGATGGGATTTTGGTCGTTTGTTCTTAGTCACAGAGTTTTCAATTGAAATTTAAATACTGGAAAAAAATGATTATTTGTTTTTTATTACTGTCAGTTTGGTCGTCGTCGCCGCCTGTTAAATTTTGATTTTCGCCTGTAAATTGCGCCATGCTTTCAATGAATGATTTTGTTCGATACCGAAAATTTTTCTTCGATGGTACATTTTGGATTCATCCAAGTCACAAAGAAATGAATTGCCCACAAACGAAGTAACAACATAATATAAAAAAAAACAAAGGAAACACAAAGAGATAAATGTGCATGAATTTAACTGTTTTCCTCTCGATGATGTGTTCGTATTTATTTATTTATTTTTTTTCGGGTTCTTTGGCTTTTTTGCGATGCTGATCATGATCACCGGATAAGCTTCAATTCGTACGCACGTATAAAATTTAATTTATTACAAGTATATCTTCTTTTTTGAAGAAAAAAAAACGTCTCCATATTTTATTTTATATATATTTTGTTGTTATGTGACTCCGTATTCTTTTTGTCATTTGGCCATTCGCTTCGTTGATTTGTTCATTTCTCTTTTTGTTTATTACTTCATCCATATGCTATCGTAGTGACAATGCATATATTCACAATGCAACGCAGAGAGAGAGAGAGAGAGAGAGAGTGCGAAAGAGAATGCGCGCGCGCGTTGCTGAATCATATGGTCATTTAATGACTTTTGCATCTTCACTATAATTTCAGAATTCTTTGACTTCTACCAGTTATCCACCAATTTATTATATTCATGTTCTGGTTTTGGGTCGTCTTTCTTTCTACCTCTCTCTTTCTCTACCCCTCTCTCTCTGTCGCGCGTGCATTTGTTTTGTGCATTGGATCATCGACTCTAGTTGAGCCATCGCCTTTTATTCAGCAAACGCATAAATTTTAATTTGGAATTTTGTTAACCGTTTACAGTTAATGTTCTGATCCAAACGCAATTCTTATGCGTTTTGTCTTTATTTCGCGTTCACTTGAAGTATGTTTTTTCTTTGTTTTCGTTTGTTTGATTGAGCGAAAAGCCAAATCCGTTGGCCACAACAAAATCTGACTGACTACAAATCATTCAACAAAAAAAAAACTCAACATTTTAAAAAGAGAGAAAGAGACAAAACAAAACTTATACCGTGTGGCTAAACATGACCGTGATGAACTTTATGTGTTCAACATATTTTGATCTCGTTCGTGTGCAGTTTGACCTAACGATTTATGAAGAACATGTTCTACACTTTGTGATCACACATAAGTCAAATTTATACGATCTTAAATTATTTTGAAGACTTTTTTCCTTTTGTTTCTATCTCCACGGATAATAAATTGCTCATTTCGGTGATAGGTATATGTCAAATCGTTTTTAAAACGTTCAACGTCTAACGACGAAGACAAAAAAGTAAATACAAAAAAAATCACCGATATTCAAAAAAACCGGGGAAAGGAATAAAAAAAAACTACACGCCACCGAGTTGAGAATCTGGCCTTCAGAATCCGACCAACCGAATAAACAGATAGACAGAAGGAGAGAAAGAAACCGATTTTGGTTTAATGTGCGTTGAGTTGAATATGTGATTGGATTTGATATTTGCGTTGATGACTTAATTAAACCGCACAATCTCCATATATTCACCGTGTCAGTCGTTAATTTTTATTGCGTGTGCTTTTTTTCTCGTTCGTTCGTTTAAATTCAGTTCGTCGATATTTGGTTGGCGTTGTTTATATGCGATCCAAATTGATCCGTTGTTATGGCTTAACGGATTAAAAGACGTACAGTTGGCAGTGTGTTTCTTTGAGTAAACAAAGATGTCATAACGTTCAATTGCGCCCGAAAATTTGTTCTACCATTCCTGCCCAACAGGCCAATTATTATTATTATTTGCAGCATAATAATAATAATCAAATCTTTACCGCGAGCCTGCAGCCATGTAATTGCAATATTGTATTGGGGCAACATTGTTTATAATGCAACATTGCACCTAATATAATAAACGGCTATTCGCATCGACTAAATTGCTTTTAAAATATGAAGCTAATAGTCGTGTGTCGTATGCATTCTTTTTTGTATTCGTCGTCGTCATCGTCACAAACTACACTCATTTGATTGAATAATGAAGTTATGGTTTTAGATTATGTCTTTGTATAAGCTAAAATAAAAGAGTAACGAATGAAGCGAAAAAAAAACACGCACGACAAGAAAAGTCATATGAAAAAAACATACATAATTCAAACATTTTACAATATATTACGAATTGAAATGCCGTGAACATGCTTAATTAGGCCCCCCGTGTTGGATTATGTGTGTGGGCTTCGTTCTGCTCACTCTCTTTCTCTCTCTCTCTCTCTCAATCTAAAAGTCTCTCTCAGAACAATATGTGTGTACACATGTATGTAGCGAAAAAAAAAACATACAACACACGGTGGAAAGAAACAACGACACCGACGACGCCAAGAGAAAGAAGAATAAAAAAAAGGCAAACGCGCGCGCGACTTCTTCGCCATATGAGCACGATTGAACGTGTGTTAGTTTGTATTTGTGTGTCTTTTTGTGTGTGCATACGAGATCTCGCGTATACTTAAATCGACGGCATACGTATAAAATGAATGAGACAGAGAGAAAATTTAGTGCAAATTAGAAGCATGGAACAATAACGAGCCAACTAATACACTCAAACACAGCGAAAAAGCGGTGTGTGGATGTGCGTGAATGCCCATAGGCCGGGTGCGTTTCCAACGTAAATGGAAATGTGTAAAAAAAATGTATGTATGATTCATTCATAAGTTGGTATCAAATAGATCATCATCAAAGAAGTAAGCTACCGATGAGAAAAAAAGAAACAAAAATAAGAGTAAAACAAGAAAATGAATCAGTGTTTTGCTGTTTTTTCCCTTAGTCGTGTGCATTTCTTTCTTGCGGCTATTTGTGGCTTTGAACCTTATTTGACTTTAATGATCCTTTCAATCGAATGAATTCCACATAGATTCGATGTTACACCCGGTCTCGATCGGTCGGTCGGTTGGTCGATTCACATGATTAAGACGCATCGCATTATAACGATATGTAGTGTATGTTGTACCTTGACCTTTGTTTTTGTTGACTATGTGTTTTGACGCCAAATTTTCACATTATACATCGCATTTGCCAAACGAAAAGCAACGAAACAACAACAAACACGGAAAAATTGATGTGAATAATGCCTGAAAGTCATGAGTGTGCGCTCGCATCCGCACAACCACACACCAAATTCAGTGTTACTCATTCAAAAATTCTTTCAGTCTAATTATTGTTTCATCAAATCTCATCCATGCCGACAAATCATGCCAACTAAAAGGCGCACAAAATATGTAAATTGGTTAGCATTTTTGTGAGCCATAAACAACCTCATTTCAAAAATTCAATTTACAATCACACACATTTCACAATGCTATGCAGAGTGAGCGAACGCGACGTGCTTGCTCAAACATATTTGATACATTACTCTCTCTCTCTCACACACACACACACACACACACACACACACTCGAACCGACACCGGCACACGATAAACAGCTCATTTCCCATTTTCTAAAAATACACATACGTCTATTATATACTCGTACAATACGCCTTTTTCCATATGCAAAACAATTTTCTTACGTCTACGATAATTTCTCGTCATGTGGATTGAATCTTTTTGCCCCGAATAAATAATTCGCTGGCCGTTCGTTAACACACAATTGTCGGAACTTGAAAAGGTGAAGAACACGCAAAAAAGCGCGCACACACACACACACCAACAGCAATAAAAACGAAACGAACAAAAAAAACTACAAACAAATGTTCAATTGCAATAAAATGACGGGTGCTAACACCACAAATCGAAAATCACTGAACACATTTCTGGTTTCACATTGAATCTTCTGCTTGTAATCCTGTAATTTAAATTCAAACATAGTAAATGACTAATTTTTTTTTCAAATCATTTGGCTACCAAAATTGCATTTCATTTTCTCAATTGTTCGATTTCATTGATTTCCTTTTTGTATTTTTAAACACCCTCACGTTTCCGCACGCATGCACGCATACATACCTACTCTCACTTCTTGTCTGATGAGAAATGCAAAGTTTAAAAAAGCATGGAAAAAAAAACGTAGTTGTGATTTTAATTGAATATTAAAAATTAGCTCGGGGGATTCAGGGCAATTGAGTTGTTTACAATTGCATGGCGCCATCGTTTCACTTCGCTACTCCAATCCGCTATATGCATACGAGTACATTTTTGCCGAAGAATGTCTACGAACGTTTAATAATAATCATTTTTATCTCTCGTAGAACGATATTGTAGATCCTTTATTAACGCCCATAAAATGAAACCGACTGATTTTTACAGCAATTTCAAAATCAAATGAAGAAGAGGACCCGCGACACAAGCATCGAACTCTCTATCTCTTCTGCCTCTCTCACTCGCTTCATTGACTGTGTGGCACAATGTTACATGGAATTTAATTAGCAATAAACACAATAAACCCAAATAAAGGAGTTCTAGACATATCAACACAACGTCGACACATAGACTTTATAACAAACACCAACAATGAAAAGAAAATGAAACGTAAGCGAGAAAAGAAATTACAGCAAATTTCGAATGGGATGAACTGAAACGAAATAAATTTATGTGTTTTTTGTTCGCATTGTGCGATGTGTATAAATTGTAACGTCGAATACGTGATGTTGAACTATTCGAAGGGCTTAAAAACTGGTACATTGTGCACATACACCAGTCATAATGGTCGAAATAACAAACGAAAAGGATAAAAAAAAATCATTTGTTTTGTATCAAAAGCCACACTTATACAATCACACGACATGTGTGTACGGTGTTTTTGTGTGTGTGTGTGTGTCAATGAAAACGACACAATTTTCGAAAATTGAGTAAATAGAGCTATATAATAATGTCTTGCTTCATAGAATTTTCTGCAATCCATTTCAATTCACATTTTGACGATCGTGACGTGCACTCTACGGTATCGAGGGTGTGTTCATTGCTAAAATTTAATAAGGTTAATTTTTTTCTTCCCGTTTGTTTCACGGATGTCACACAAAATGAAATTGCAATTGTAATCATGAATGAAGTATCGCGAATGAAATGTGGAAGGACAATAAAAATGAATACACACAGAGAGATAGAGATAGATAGAAATGGATGGAATAAAGGCGAAACGACAAATTAACATCGGGGTTAAACCTCGCCGCCCCTTATTGCTCTACAAAAATCTACATTTATTTAACGTATTTGAACATGTACTCTATCGAAGAAACACTCAATTAAATGTCGCCTCTTTGTTTGGTATTAAAATGATGTTACTGCATTCAGATAATTCGCTTAATGTTCTTGCTCTTAACTTTGTAGTTCACCGAACAGAAGAATTTCAATTCGATCGCAAATATGCAAACCAATGTACGAATGGAATTTGGCAAAGTATATTTTAAATGAAATTCATGTTGGTTCGTTTTGCTATTTATAATGTTTTCGCTTAATGTTTATGGGTGGCAATTTGCTGAATTCACGTTCGAGCATATATACTCTATATATTTTTAATGGCAATAATTTTTGTGTTTTGTTGGTGTAGATTTTATTGCTTCGTAGTCCATGGACGAAAATCGATGAGTCTATTAAATGTGTGTAATCGATGTACAAACACTTTTTTAGCTGTTCAAAAATTTATTTGAAATGTACATGGCATGAAACATAAGACGACGACGTCAACGCTGAAGGCGACAGACGGCCACAATCAATTGATATTGTGTAAACGTAATGGCTCGAATCAAAGTACAGCCAATAAAGCACCACACGTTATCTCATGTTCACACTCTTAAATCATATATAAGGCAGTGTAATTGCGTGTCGAAGGGAGAGAAACGAGAAAAAGAAGAAAAAATTCGCTACTTCACCATCAAGTGAACGATAGAATAAACCAACATAAAAAATGCATCGTATAACGACGCCAAATGGTAATCAGCCAAGTAAATAATGGGCCAAGAGAAAGGGTGGGGGGGGGGGGAAGGGTGATAGTAAAAAAAAATACATTGTTTATCTTTAGATTTGTCAAATGTGTTTTGTTACACTTCTCTGCCTTTGACACGCTCTGTTTGTACAAAATTAAAAAAAAAACTGCTCAAACATACGTTTCGAATGCGATAACAATAAATGATGTTAAGATTTTTCTCGTTTAAAAAAAGGGTGATTTCTCTCTTTTTAAAAAAATGTTAGAGTAACCATCATCCCACAAAATGAATTAAATTTATTGGTTCTGTGTGTAAGGTGTGCCGTACACCACACATTTCTGAATCCATGTTCAATACAATATAGCAGCGAAAAATCAACAAATCAACCGTTGGACTAATCGATTACTGGTGCTAAGCAACACACATCAAATATTGCCGATTCGATTTCATTATCATTTTTGAAGCGATGTTTGTTTCTCTGCCAAGCGGATGGCTCGGCTGCGTTGATGAAATAAGAAATTTGTCAATTTTGAACACAATAACAATCAAAGTGAATCATCAAAATTTGCACAAGGGGTGCAACATTTTGACAGGGTTGCAATTGTATTAATTTTAAAGCGTTGATAATCAATTAAATGTTAATAATACTTGCCTTTTCTATTTCAAATTATTTCTTCTTTATTCACGCATTTTAACTTACGAATGACAACAAATTTAAATAACAAATCCCTTTTCTTTTCTCATTTCAGGAAGAAGTAAGTACACCTTTACAAATCACCAATTGGAAACAACGAACTAGACAATACTCTGGGTTTGAGACACGCACAATTCTTGTCAAAGTTATACAAACTATTCGACTTTGTTAACCAGATCCACCCAATTTTGATTTGCTCGAAATGAATTATTTAAATGGGTTCCTCGCTCTCTTTGAGGCGCACACACAGTCATTGCAAACATTTCAGAAATCTCGTAAAAAGAATCTTAAGAGCTACCTTTACGTGCAGCCTACATGACAGACTCCAAAACATTTAAACTCAATAAATCATTCGGGTGTACGCTTTCCGTCAATGAACAATACAAACAATATTACATTCAAAAGTGAAACGTTTTTGGTTTTCAAAAGAGTGAACATGAACACATTTATTTAACCTTTACAATAGTTTTTGCGATCTTTTTCTTAGGAGAATTGAATAGAATTGTAGATAAAAAGAGTTAAAAAGTTTTGTATGTAATATTTTTTACAGTTCGGTTCATTCGAACCACGTTAGGTTTTCATCAATTTCCTACTAATTTATGAACCCCTAAATTTTCTCCTAATTTATGAAATACGGCAATTTCGGCGTTTTTTCAACGATTTGGGGTAAGGACATAATATAATTTGTCCCATTAAAATAGAAAGATGGATGTGTATCAGGCATGGCTTCTGGAGTTGGCGATCCAAGGGGGGTAATTTCAAAATTTTCCAAAAATGTAAAAGAATAACTTTTTCGATTCGGCCTCGCACAAATTCAAAAATGCATTTTTGAATAGTTCATTCCTAGGAGGGGGGTGTCTCAGAGCATTTGCCTTAAAAAACCCTAGCAAATTGAAAGATTTTTCTCTTCGCCCAAAAACCCTAGCAAATTGAAAGATTTTCCTTCGCCAAAAAACCCTAGCAAAATTGAATATTTTCTCCCGTTTTAAACAGTGAAAAAAAAGGTCTCGCGAAAATACTTGGCAAATCGAAAGAATATTTGTCTCGAAAAAATTAAATTTCTAAGGGGGTAATTCCCAAATCTGTTCTCCAGAGGGGGTAATCCAACCCTTCGGACCCCTGCTCAGAAGCTATGGCATCAGGTTTGGTGTCAATACTTTTTCCAACTTTCATCTGCATGTGAAACATTGAATATTCGATGGTATTGCCAAACCTCGAAACCGACCGACCGAACAAAAAAAAATGTCGATATATGAATAGGTAAATATGTCTTGCACTAAGAGTCAGGTTTAATGGTGTTTTCGTCTCTAGTTTAAAGATTCAAAGTGAAAATTCTTGAGATTTTGCACTGTTCAACATAATTACATATATTCGGTGTGCGGCGTACAAATATTATAAATGAACGCTCGATTAAATGTTGCACGAACATTTCGAAAGTGCTTCTTTTACATCTTAAGACGATCTTCTCCAAAACACACAATCTTTGAGTTTCTCTTTCTCTTTCTTTCCGTCTGTCTACTTCATTCCGTCTCCAGACGCACAAATGAATAAGATTAATGAATTTTTCTCCGTTCAATCGGTCCAAAATGACTGAATCATGACACGGTAAAGTTTTATTAAAAAATTTCATTGTAAAACATGTAAGCGAGTCCCTTTCTCTTTCTCTTTCTCTCGCGTGTCCGCTTTTTCACTCATTTGCTTATGCTTTTGCGCGTATATGCTCTACTTACGGAATATTAGTGGATTTTGTGTGCCTTCGGGACTAAAACATATCAATCAATTTCTTTCGTTAAAACTGCAAGTTAATAGTTTCTTATTGCTTCAGCTTAATCTTTCGCTTAATTGCTGCGAAAGTGAGAATATTTGCGTTATACTCAGACCCGAGCATATGTCGAGTGCATTTCAAGTATTTGGATGATTTAATGTTGTATTGTAAAATGATTTGCAGGTCCACGAGCCAGGCGACCAAAAAAAACGACTGATAAAACTGTAAACGACGAAAAGCGACCAAGAACTGCATTTAGTGGTCCACAATTGGCCAGACTTAAGGTAAATAAAAACGGCTTTTTTCTTCTCGATTTGACTTTTTTGTTTCAATCAACCGGCTAAGCCTATGAAGAGACAAAATGCGAATTCCCCTCATCTGTGCCATCTTGTATTCCATAGTTGAACTCAATTTAGTTACAATGAATTGAATCGAAAAAGAGAAAAAAAACAACAACAGTAACATGGCTACATAGATCTGTTGACCAGTGAGATACGTATAGCAATGGAATGAAAGAATGAAGAAAGCGTATATGTGTATGTATGCATCAGCACGCATAGATGTACAGCTCTGTGTGGCCGTGCTATTGTTGTTGTTTTTTCACTTTTTCATTTCAATGCTACAGAATTAAATTCAGTTTTTGCATCTAATTCACACTAAAATCAGATGGCGCTCATTAGCGAGATTCGCAAAAAAAAGTCTCCAATCTCATACAAATATACACCGGCTGGTTTCAATACATTACATTTATAAGAGTAATCTAGAAAAAACTCATCGGTTTTTCGGAATGTTTTTGTTTTAAATCTGTTTTTATTCGATTTGTGCTATAGAATGAGTTTGCCGAGAATCGATATTTGACTGAACGTCGTCGTCAACAATTAAGTTCGGAATTAGGTTTAAATGAGGCTCAGATAAAGATTTGGTTCCAAAATAAACGAGCGAAAATAAAAAAATCATCGGGTCAAAAAAATCCATTGGCATTGCAGTTGATGGCACAAGGACTTTATAACCATTCGACGGTGCCGTTGACGCGAGAAGAAGAAGAATTGCAAGAAATGCAGGAACGAGCCAATGCCGAAGCGGTTTCAACAAATATCTCAAATATCCAATCAAATGAGCATGCAGACGACGATGATGACGATGATTGAAGGAAACAATTGGTTCACCACTGATCGCACTTAATTCAGTCTAGGTTTGCGTAAATTTTCGTCACAAATGAAGGGAAAAAGAAAACAATGCAATTCTCAAACAGTTGGTACTGAGCGGCGACGAAATAAAAATGAAACATGTACAAAATGGCTTGCATAAAACCATTAAAATAGTGATAAATTACGTATTATTAGGAAAACACACATACACAGTGAATTTAATTGACGGCCGAATTCTTTGTAAATATATAATTTAATGAGTTGAGAGAGAAAGAGAAAAAATTTGGCGTAAATTAATTTAATTGTAATTGTAAATAAATACCAAAGCAATAAAAGCATTTCATTTTTTTTTGTTCGTCGGGACGGTGGGATCGCATGGAACTGATTGTCTGAAACAAAACAAAAAACTAAATAAATAATAAATTTCTCGATTGTTTGCAAATGCCAATTTACTTCACAGTTTCTTAAATCAAGAAATCAATTCGAAAGATTAAAATCACATAAATTACCAAACTCACATTGAATTCAACAAATTTCATTTTCCTCTCACGTGTTGCATTCGTCGATCTCTTAAAATAATTTTATCGAAGTAATTTGATTTTCCACACACTAAACAAAGAAACAAAAAACCGATTTTAAATCGATATGCATATGGTTGTGTGAAATGTGTCATCCCATAAATGCATTTGAAATTCAATGCGGTGATTTTCAATTGAAAATAAAATGAAATAAATGAATATTTAGCGCACAGTGTAAATTGCGTGTGCGCCCAGTGTGTTCATAACAAAAGAGTTTCCATGTACGCACGACACATATTTCATGTGCAGCAATCTTTCAAAATATTTAACGATCAACACATTGTGTTTAAAATTTAGATAAGAATAGCAATACCAATGTTTTTATATATACATGTATGAAGCAGAGAGCAAGAAAAGAACAAACCAGAGGACTAAACAAAATATATATGCATCCTTACCTATATATACAATGAACATAACAAGAAAAAATTATTGAAAATCAACGATAGAATCATACGCCTTACATTTCGTAAGATAATGATGCTTATAAAATAAAATCGTAAAAATTGAAATGTGCATTTCTCGTGTGTGTATGTGCCAATCGCATGACATCGGAAAAATAAAATATCAATCGTTTTTGTGGGAGCAAATTCGATTAACATTTTTTAATATATTCGTCATTAAAATCCCGACCATAACAAAATTCCATTATGAATCAACGGGATGAAAAATATTTTAATCTCGTGTCATTTGCTGAAATTGAATTTTCCCTCATATTCCTCTGATTCGTTCGTTTCCAATGTTCCTTTTCCCATATTGATTCGTTTGGTACGCATTTTATCCAATAGCCATTGTTCTAAATCAACTTTTAAAAAAAACCAGTCAAACACGATAAAAACGTTCGATTTCTATGATGAACAATTAAATGGAAATAAACGTGTGTCATTTGCAATTTTTAACATACAAACAAACATATATACAATATACATATATTTATTTTTTAGTGAAATTATATAAGACAAGAGCGAACCATTTCATGAGTTTGCCAAACA
Source organism: Contarinia nasturtii (assembly GCF_009176525.2). NCBI lineage: Eukaryota > Metazoa > Arthropoda > Insecta > Diptera > Cecidomyiidae > Contarinia > Contarinia nasturtii. The sequence continues at coordinate 202,980 of NW_022200251.1, read as the reverse complement.
ACTATTTTGTACAGATTCAAAATGCAAATGTATTCGGAAATGCAATAAATAACATATATAAAGTTCGTTTTTAAGAAAAGAAAAAAAAAACCTAGCAAGAGACTCCAATATGAATTACTTAAATAAAAATAGACAAACAAACAAAAAAAATCATCGTTTCAAATGTTCAACATGCGAAGCATACAATAATTAACAAATAATAATAATGTTCATTGTGTTTTTAAACCAATCCAAGAAAAGTTTTTAAAGAATGCGTTCGTAGATCGAGTGACAACAATATTAGAAATTATTTCGACTTAGAAAATTTATTAATTTATCACAAACCAATAATTATAATATTAATAATAATAAATGAATAATAATAATATAATTATCAAAAGAAGAAGAAAAAAGAAAGAAAACAACAACAAAAAGTCAGCAAAAGCTGTGAAAACATTTATTTTCAATTTTGTGTGAAAATATATTGCTATATATACAGATAGATTTGAAGCTGCGATTTGAAGAGAAAACTGTTTTATTTGATTGAATTGAAGTGAAAGAAATTAAGTCTAAAGCAAAAAAAATATACACAATATATACAAAATAATCGAATTTTCGTATTTATTTTCAGTTAATTGCGATGAGATAGTAAAAATTTCACCAAATGTAATTGATTTTCATTCTACTTTTTCACACATTTATACTTTGATCCCTGTTTGTATTCATATTTCATTCGAAATAGTATTGCTCTTGATATACAGATAAAAAAACGCGATTCATTCATTGGATATTGGCATGCATTAATAAAAGAAATACTTCGTCTTAAGGAAATAATACCCTATGCCATTTATATTTTATTATTACGATGTGAAATACATACAAAAAAGTCGTTTGCTTCTTGAATAAGATGGCCATTTATTGAGCAGTCCATCAAAGGACGCAACGGTAAGTATACATGTGCGCTCCGTGCATACCCGTATATGGTGTACAGACACGAATTTAAATGTACGCCCAATACGTTATTATAATTGCACAATTCAAGCCCAATTGCTTTTGGTTTAAAGCTTCCACCATCAGTGTGAAGGCAAACAAGGTCGAACAAAAAGGTATCCAGCTGAAGCGCAGCGGTAAGTATACAATAAAAAAAGAACTCTACCTTAATTTTCTTACTTAATTAATAGAATTATTCACACCATTTGCCACACTCCTAAACATCCAATAACTAAAACAGTTGAAAGCGATTACTGCGCGCTCTCGCTCTCACTCGCCAAAACGGTAACCAAAGTGGCTAAAGTGTTGGGTTTTCTGAGAGCGTGTCGAAGATCCATTATAGCCGGTCGATTTTCAATTATAACCACATTTTATTGATTCGAATCTTTGCCGTTTCGGAAGGTTTTTCCGTTGTTTGTTCTCTTTTTTTATTATTATCACACACACACATGCCACTTCAATCGATGATATCGCAATGGAATTGTGTCAATCCTTTGGTATATTCCATTAATATCTGCTCATCGTTTTTCACATGCAATCGCAATTCTGATATTTCCCAAATAATATAATTCTTTTTTTTAACTAAGTTCCATTTCGGTGTCCATTTGTAATGAATAAACAGTGGCTGGCCGCACGCTTGGCAATATAAATACCGTATAATATGTGTGTAATAAAATATTATTATATTATCAATATTGATGTGATGCGATTGATAATCGAAACACAGAAATCATAAAGTATGTACACGCGCGGCGCGGAGGGATTCAATCTTAAACGATCATTTAATTATACATATAATTGAGTTTGAAAAATTTATTGCAATTTTTTTTGTATTGTTTATTTTCTTTAATATAATTAATTTCATCATTGATTCCAATCGCATTCGACCCCATCGACACACGATCATCAACGACTAGCGCGCGCACATTTTTAATCGTTATAAAAGACTATCAAGATAAGCAAACGCAACATTGTCGAGTGAGTGATTTTGATTAGTTCGAATGGCCGTTGATTAAACCTGATAAACAACATGTTAGGGCAAAATAGTGTGCATACAAAAAAACGAATTCGAATTACTTTGAAAAAGGTAACAAAAATTATAATGCACACTTGAATGCTTCAATACCAAATTGAATGTAACACGTTTAGGAGAGAGAGAGAGAGAGAGAGAGAGAGAGAAAAATATACGTGGACGAGGTTACGAATCTAAATGGCATGAGAGATTGAGTTGAAAGATCGAATCGATTGACATCTATCAATTCTCAATCGCTTAATTCGTTTCAAAGCTCACTCAATATTAAGAACTCAGATTTCAAACGGCTCGACCGACAACGCTGCAAATACATTTCGATCCAATACAGTGGCGGCAACACCGCGCGTAAACCGACTCTGTTTTAATAATAATTGTATAATAAATTAAAATGTATATACATTTGAGGCACACTGCGTTGAACAGTGTTTGTATGCATTGCGTTTTTAGACGGTAGGCGCTTTTTTTTCTAACTACCTTGTTAGAAAAAATCATACTATATATAAAAAGAGTATTGTACTTTATTACACGGCAAACCGTATTTAATTGAACTGGTTTCATGTTCACGTTCATCGCTCAGTCCATCAATACTGGCTCATGTATTGAGTTGCATATTACAGTGTATAATGAATCTATATTGAAAATATGCGTATACAATAGCACAATTAAATTGGCAATAAATATACGGCGCTGAACTTAGACATCTAAATATATAAACAGGCTTCTCATACCACACAATTCATAATATATAATCTTAATTAAGCAAAAAAAAAAAAGAACGCAGGCAATCATACAATGTATAGGGTTTTTGTGTTTCTCCTTCAAGACTTTTTATTAAATCATGTTTATTATCGTTAAGCGCAAATATACCGCTTTTTTCAATTCGATTTTTCATTTGTTTTCCGTTTAATTAGTGGACATTCAATTCAATTCTCATTAGGCTCACTTAGGCTAACTTATTAGGTTAATATTTATTTTTTTAATCTCGGTCTGAGATATATAATAATTGAAATCGTAAATCGGCCTATCAAATTAAAAAATGATTTTGATGTAATTATGCTTTTGTTTGTTTTATTGATTGATAGTAATGAGAGAATAGACGCACAATGTTTAGAAAATAAAAACTCGTGAGGCACACCTTCCAATAAACTAACCAACTTACGCGCATACATTTGCAATGACAACGACAACAAAAAACTAAACCTTGGTTCTTTGGATATATGTAATTTGGTTTGTGGCACATTAATAAATGTCCAGATTTTGTGATCGCTGCCTCTTCCGAATTAGACACCTAATAGCGCTAACATAAGTGTTTTTTTTCAGTTACTTATTATCCGATGGCAAACAAATCGAAACGAAGATTGAAAGAAAAGTCGAGAAAAGTAAAGAGAGGGAGAACATAAACGATATTCATATTAGAGTGCTTCGATTTCGATATTTTAAAAAATGAATTTCGAATGAAAATTCGCAAAAATGGTCCTTCTCCGTTTTAAAAATGTGTAGTGGGGGGTTTTTTGGCACGAGAAAACCGAATCTGATTATAGTTTTGCGATACAAATAATTTTCGACACACCAAAAGTCACCAAAAATTTGGATTTTTGAATGGTAGCCATGCCTGTATGAGATCGTAATGACGTGAAACTTTGCACAGGTTATTTTTTTTACAAAAAAAAATTACATTCTTAAAGTTTAAAATAAATTCAATACAATTTTTGGTTAAAAATGGCAATTTTGTATGGAAGCTATCCCCAATTTGCATTAAAATTACTTCAAAATTCTAGAATGATTTTTTTATACTGGAAAAAATCATTTTTTTGTCAAATCTGTTGTAGCAGTCGTTCTTTCATGACCTTCCCACAGAGGAACCTTAGATGCGATTTTTGTTATTCCAAACAATGTCAAAATCGAACCACTCTACTATATATGTACTTATCCAATTTCAAAGATGAAAAACAATCAGTCGAGCGTTAAAACGAAATCGTGTTATATACAGAAAAATAATACACAAACTAATATGATATTTACATTTTTCGTCTCATTTTATATTCATTCAGTTTTGGAGTGGACGATAGTTATTTGCTAGATTAAATATGATTAATGAACATAAATACACCACTGAACATGGAAATGTGATGAAAAAATAAAATAAAGAACAGACGACTAATAGTAATAATAAAAATGAATGTATGTGTTAAGCTCATCTGACTGCTGTCAACCGAATCGATTTGGTGGTGGGATATATATTATTGAAGCGCCAACCGGACAATTTAAAACGAGAGATACGGTGTGGTTGTTTTTTTTTTCTTCGTTTTATCACTTGAAAACTAAGACGATAAATATGGAGATGCTATTTGATGAATTTATTGACATAGCCGCACGCGCTCATAACCATCGCGCACACGACATTGATTGAATGCGTTCTCGCAATAAACCGTTGCGTAATCCAAGTGGTTGTTGTACTCACTCATACTTTGCGCATGATCTATCGTCTCAATGAAACGGTCAATATGTATATATTATGTTTTCTCTCTGTGTGTTTTCAGTTTCGATTCGATTCGAAATGTATTATTATTTGCTGTTCATCAACAAAACCAAAGATGTTACGGCAAACAGTAGCTCAAGCGATGCAATGTTAAAGTAGGCAAGATTTACTGTGAAATTATCACGCACGCCAAAACAAAAGGTGAAATTGGGTACGGTGCACGCGTTTAAATATATATTTATTTCTCTTGTACACTCACATGTTGAAGACGAAGAAAAAAAAAACAACAACACCACGGCAAAGAACAAAATCACAAACCAAATCGCTCTCATTTTACTTAGCGCAGCAAATACAACAAGTTAAGAAGAAAGGACCGCACGCATAGCGCGGAAATGTGAACAGATATTTTGGATTAAGGAAGAAATCATCATCATCATTTTTGTACGTGTACGATGGTCGTATTTCTCTTTTTTTTCGATGCCTTTCCATTACAAACTGAAGCGACGAAGTCCGTTGCTTTTTTTAATGAATGCATGTATGCATATAAATTAAGATAAAAGGATGATTCAAGGAGACAGAAATGGATTTAACGGGTGCACAAACCAATGGGCGCAATCACATGCGAAATCAATCTGAACGAAAAAATAACAACGTCAGCTCATTCGCAAATAAATGCATGAGAATATCCTTGGCTTTTGAGTCACTCGATCTCAATCCGTTCCCTTCAATCACAATTTTTGCCACTGTGCGCCACATATACATATGAGATCACTCAATCGCTCTATGCCCCTCTTCCCCCTCGCTCTCTCTCTCTCTCTACAGTTAATCATCTTTATTTTGTTCACTGGATCAAGCATTTCTTTTAATGTCATTATTTTGTTTTTATACTTTAATTCGAAATTTCGTTGTCGTTTTACTTTCCTCCGGAGTTCTAATTGGCCTGTGACAAATGCATACAAGACAGTCACATGATTTATATTTGAATAAGGCAATATTTAAAGATGCCATGTACGAAAAAAAAAAATCGAGATATATTTTTTTTTCTTCTGCTTGATATAATTCATGGAGATGCAACTCTGTCTCGCTGCATATTTGTTGTGGAACGGTAGTAAGAGGTAGGTATCAATCGCAAACATTCATCATGTCGTATATGCATATCATTGAGGGTTTTTTTCTTTTAAAAACTCTCTTTTTCACTAATGTGCATTTGATTTTGTGTACGCGTTCGCTTGCTTGCTTGTTGCTGTTGTTGTCGTTATATTTCAATGATGATGAGCTTGTGTGTCTTTTGGTTGCTCTTTGTCTTCCGGACAATGTTATGTTATCCGGTTTACGATGGCCTCACAATAAATCGCAACACAACAAAAATGACAATGAAATACGAGATAAGAACATAAAAAATGAAACGATTCTATTTGAATAATAACCCAGTCAAAAGGATTAATAATATAAATTGATGACAAAATTTTAAATAGTTGGAAAAAAAGCATTTAACAAAAAAAAAAATACAAGATACAAATAACAACAACAAAGATTCACTTCGATATTAATCCTTTTCATTTTGGATGTGATTTAAAAGTGATCAATGAGTGTTATTTGCACATTGCTAGTGGACGGGTATTGCGGGGGTTTTCTTCAATAAATAAACCGTTGAACGTAGTATCAGCTCTATCGAATATATTGCAGCTAAATAATGATAAAATGAGCACAGTTTTTCTCCGGAAGCTGTGAAAGTTTTTGAATTCATTGATTTGTTCATTCAAACTTATAAATTAAATTCCATCCTCGCTCTATTTATCCATCTATCGCTCTCTATCTCTCTCTCTCTCTCTCTTTCTCAATTTCTACATATAGAATTTTTGGTAAAACCAAATGATTGTTGAACGGGAGAAATAAAAAAGATCTCAAATCATATATCCGTTGTGAGTGAAAAATTATGAATCAGTATGATGTATGCACAAAATATGGCGAATGTAGTAAATGTGGTAAATGCAAACAAATCGAGCCGTCATAATCGCAATAAATGCGTCAATAAATGCAATTAAGCGAAATTACGTGCACAACATGGACGCACACAAATCAAGCGCTGTCATAAATACAAAGCGCACACGAAAATGGAAAAAAGAGCGCGAAAAAGAATATCCACCAAAGATATCATTTTGATTTGCAATTGATGATTTATTGATTGGTTTGCTGATTCAAAATGGAATGGAGCCGAAAAATGTAAGATTTCAAACATCATATGCATTTGAGAAAAGTGTATTTTAGATGTAAACGTGGCAGAGATCGAAATTGAGGTAGAGAGAGAGCGTTTTATGTTCAAATGCTGACCATTCGCATATATAACTAAAAAATAGATTATTTGTTCAAGTAATTGACATCTGGATTTGCTGCAGGCACACACATTTGCTGCAAATATCATTCTCTCTTCATTTTCATCTTTCTATTCTCGTCCCATTTTCTCTAAATTGTCATTTTTATATTGTCTTTGGGCACACATTGCAAATGGAAATGGATTATTTGTGCTTAGTGTTTGGTTTTTTTTTTCGTTGTGATTGCGCGCGCGCATCAACTGCTTATATTGCCATGGAACATGTTTATTTAAAATACAAAAGTCATGCAATATAACATTTGTTGTTCGGTGTGTTGTTTCAGAATGATTGAACTGCATTTGTTGGATGAAAGAGTGGTTGGTTCAACTTCTTTCAGCAGTTCATCGGGAATTGCAGTATTTTCCTTATTGTTATATCGATCCCGATGATTCGTTCTGTGTGCCGTTGTTGTTGTTGTCATCGTCGTCGTTGTTGCGCTTTTTTTCGGTTTTTTCTTCGCCAATTCGTTTGCGCACTTTCAAACTGGTATGGAATGCAATGAAAAATGCACAATCTAAAAATCCCTAATTTAACATCTTTTACAACAATATCATAAGAACAGCCAAAGCAGCACATACCACGTCCCAAAACGAAATGAACGAACGAGAGAAGAACAAAAAAAAACTCTCATTCATGTAGAAAGCACATAACTTACGTATTCGCATTGCTGTTGGTTTTGCGCGCACCCGCTTTCTCGCTTCTCTCTCTCTCTCTCTCTCTCTTTCTCTGCGATCCGTGCAACTTGGAATCATTCAGCACATATTTTATATGTAAATGTTTTGCCAGCAACTTGGGTGGTCTACTGAAAATCTTTTTCGCTCAATGATGTGTTCGCGGCGTTTCATCCAGAGTGTGTGTACTGTAGAGACGAGTGAAAGAGAGTGTGTGCATATAATCTGTGCTTTGAGTGCGCGCAGGCGTACGAATCGTATAATATGGACAATACGCGCTCGCACATAATCTATAGCTCACATCGTCTTCATTCTTCGTTTACTTTTTTTTGGCTTCTTCTGCTCATTGCCGATTTTTTTTGTTCATCTGTACTCTTCTTTTTCCCATTGCCGTTCCTGATGCTTTGCGCTTGCCTGTACATATACGAGTATTTGTCGTTCTTAAAACGGTTGTTCTTTTTTCTCTCTCTATCTCTGGGCTCTGTTCTTTGCCGTTGAAGTGAATTGAATGATGCTCTGATGTTGCTGTATTTGGTACAATTAACGCCATTGCAGTGTTCGAAAACCCCAAATTCAGCAAATATTTTGCAATTACTGCACACACATGGCTCTTTGAAAATGCAGGTTAATTCAATGTAATTGCAAATTAGAATGCAACATGCGCGCAAACTAGAAGTCATCGAGATAAACAAAAAAAACTATAGTTTTTAGTAAATATATTTACATTTTCTATGTGAGGTGCGTTTCGTTTTTTAATTTAATGTGAAAGAGCATGGCAAAAAATATCGTAAAAAAGTTTCGGCCATTTTTTGGTGAAGAAAAACGAGCATTTTCAAAAAAAGAGCATCTTTCTTCGCCAAGTGGAGAATTGTTCAAAAGGGTTTCATATTTTCCAACTGGACAACATATGCCAGTACCGGAGAAAGAAAAAAAAAATCGCTGACCAAAAATGTAACTTTCTAACTCTTTAATTCTCAAAATATTTCAACACAATTGGAAATATGTACACATCTGGGGAACTATGTTGTGAGAACGATATTACAAACTTTTTTTTTTTGAAAAAAAAAAAAAAATGTCAGTTACTGAAAATGTAATTTAACCCGACTTATTCCATTACTTTATTTATCTGTGCTCTGCTGAACGATTTTCAAATTGAATGAAAGCGTATTGAAAACGAGGAACGGATTGAAATGTATTCGCAATTTTGTTGGATTAATTAAATTTTTCGGCTTGATGGACGTTCGTTTTCCGTTACGCAATGATCCAGAATGTCACAAAAAATTATAATTAAATATCAAAGTTTGATATGGGTGTTCCATTTTCATGAACTTTTTGAATATCGGTGTGTCGCATTTGACGGGGAAATTTAGCCAGTTAAGAACGAAAAAAACGTTACTTTATTGCGTTTTTTATGCATTCATGGCATCAACTATGAAATTATCGAAATTAGTAGGTGCCGTGACAGAGAATATGAAAAAAAACATTTCATTTATGTGCAATCGAGCGGTGATGCGCCTGAAGTGAACCGCATTGTGAATATATCAAAAATACGGTCATCAAAATCCATTCGAAAAACCAACGAAAGCAGTTTTATTCGCTTGTAATATAAATTTCAATTGGTATTTTGCCCGGTTGAATTTATCAAATATCACTTCAGCTAATTGACGACATCCGAAGAGAATTTCCTGATACAACACACATACACCAAAAAACACTGTGACGAATTTCAAATGTTTTAATTTTAAACAATAATATTTCTTTTGTGCCGTTTCACCCTCTTTTGTTGAAGTGGTGACGATTGCCAATTGCAAACTGTACTCTTTTTGTTCATTCTTCCGATGGAAAGTGATGGAGAGAGAGTCGAGAAGGACCAGTTACAAATTGCGCGTTTATTTGTGTAGCATATTGAGCAATTTTATATAGAAATCCGTATCAAATGCTATGCCGTTTTTAAGGGTGAACAATGATGTTAGCGAAGCAATCGCTCACGCTTATCTCGTTGAATCGTGTTGTATGTCGCTCTACCTCTCTGCCAGTACATTCGACACACACACACACACACACTCGCACCGAAGCACAATAATAATAATGTAAACTCAATAATAGCGGCAATAAAATGTGAAGTCATTGTACAAGTGTTTAAAGTGTGAATTTAAATGTACATATGAAGTGATTTATCAGATGATGTGCCAACTCTGCAAGCAAGTGCCAAGTGATTGAATCTCGTATTCAATCTCTAGAACAATAATCTCGTTTTTATCGGTGTTATTTTTTTCAGTGTTAACACTTGCCACTTGGCAAATATCACACTTTACTCTGACTCGAACAAAAAAAGACACACACACGAAAGAGTGGGTGAGAGCGACACACAGAGAGAGAGGCGAAGAAACGGGGAAGGGAAAGCGAACACAAAAGATTTGGTCATAAATGTCATTTGCAATCTAGTTCTTGCATTTGCTCCGGATGTATTCCGATCTGGGTGGATTCGGCAATTGTACAAATGCCAAACAAATCAATTGCACTTAGTCTATTATTACACGCAATTATCACATTCAGCAAAATAATTGGTCAGATCGTGAATCGATCGTTATTTACAAAGACAACTTTGTATGTTGTAAAATATCATGACGCCATAATACCTAAGGAGGAGAAATACCACATAATAATGCAGAAATGTTGCGTTCCGTTTCACACACGATCTGTTTTTTTTTATTTGTTTGTTGGCAAAAAGCATCGACACAATAGCTACCGTAACAACGGAAATTGATGTGTAAACACGGTTATTTCTTTACATTTTTGTCCAGTAAAATATTTATTTTCGAATTGCTTTACGTCTTTTTTTTTCTAATTTTATGAACAACAATCGATGTTTTTCAAGCTGCTACGATTTCTTCATTTCTTTTTACCAACAATAATCACATTTATTCATTGAATTTAATGTAACTCGGTATTGCCCAAAATTTCTTTAAATTTTGACATATTTGGACGTGTGAGAATGGTCATTATATCGTATTAGCGCATCTTCTCAATTCAGCTAAATAATTTCATCACGATTTTTTTTCCTTTCCTTCGTCACTTTGTTCATTAGTTTCATGTGAATGTTGACAATTTTATCTTGATCGAACATCGGCCCATTTTAGAACTGTCTCATTTTCATGTCATCAGACGCGAACTATTTGCTTAACCAAACCAATTTCTCAATGTGATGATGTTAAAACTTATTTTTCGTCTTTTCACGAAAAAAAAAACACACCACGTAACATGTCGTTGATTAGTAACAAAAGAAAATCGTTTTTAACCAAAACATTTTGGCCGATAAAAGTGCTGCATACAATTTACTGAGCATTAAGTAAATAAAAATCTGTTGTACGATTGTTGGTACAACTTTATTTGGTGGTGATGGCAAAAGTGTGAAAGAGGAAAACAAAACGAAATACAAGTGACACAAGTACAAAATGAACATGATATGTGACATGACAGCACGACCCGAGAACTGAATCCATGTCTTTCTCTCAACGATCTCTCGCTCTTTGGTCGGCCACGCATGCAATACAACAGCCAATCATCCCGCCAGCCGGTGCGTCTATTCCTTGATGCACACACTCTGTGTTACTTCTAATTATACCAGACTAGCGTCCAATCTCAAATCTAATCAACACTCACAATATTGTGAGATTATTACTGTCAGTGATTGTTACTCTATATCGTACTGCTCAGACAGATAAATTCCAACAAAGACGAATGCAAAAAAAATGTTCCTTCGAATTGTTTGCATGAATGGCAAGCAAATTTTCATCAAGCGTTGAAATCATGCGTTGTTGTTTTTAATGTGCACGGGCATTAGGGTAATATTCGCTACTTCCATATGATGCGAAATATTCATACTTGCCGACAATACAAAACAAATATGAAACAAACACAAGCACCAAAAAATTTTCGACTCTATATTAATACATTAATTAAGTAATAAACACGTTCTTATATCTACAAAAAGCGAATAAAGAAATGAAGAGAAAAAAAATACAGCAACAACAACACAAATCTGCGTTCTCAGTACATCAGAGCGGATGGCATAAATGTAGAACACACACGTTGATACCAGTGAATTTAAAAACTCGGTCTGTTTATTTTTATTTCATTTAAATGCGGCAGGCCACATAACAATTTTTTTTTCTCTTCAATTCATCGGCCGCTACTTGTCTTTCTGTTTTTCTATCTCTGTCTTTGTCTGTTTGTCGCTCTCTATTGATTTCCATCTCTTTCTTTGCTCATTGTTGTGAGTATTGCTCGTTGCATTTACTAGTTTATTAATATTTTTTTTTTTGTTTTCATTCTCATTTTTAAATATTTGAATTATATGTTATTTTATTCATTCACAATTCCACAAAAAAAACATAAAATGTATGGATTAAGATACGCAATTAAATTTACTTTGTTATAATTCTTAAATCATTTGCCGCGATATTTGAACAAAAGCGCAACACAACAGCGAAACTCTCCCTTTCTCTCTCTCTCTCTCTCTCTCTCTCTCTCTCTCTCTCATCGAAAACTGTAAAATTGTTGACTATTCCAATAAAAAAGGAACACTCACAGCACACAAACATACGATTGCCAAATAAAAAAAATCGACACACATATGTTTTTTGTTGTGTTGTCAGTGGACGGTCTTCAAAATCAGATGGTCGAGAAAACGGTTGTTTTTCTTCATTCTTCATCAATTTTTCTGGACACTTGCCGAAAGTGAACCGAAAACAAAAACACAAATATTTTCTCTCTTTTTGATTGAATTAAATTAATGCCTGAAATGATTGAAATCATTAGTTCTTTTTTGAAATTTTCCGAAAGGCAAATAAAAATGTATTCCATATGTTTTTTGTCTCTAAATTTGACTTTGGCACCACCTTCCATTCCATTTGAATTTGCTGCTCTTCTCATATTTTTAGACCTTACAAAAACAGTCAATCATTATTGATTCTTTTTTTTTCATCTCTGTAAAAATATCGCACAATTGCACATAAGAATTGTGTTAAATGAACTTTATTTTCGATCACAATGAAATCATGTGTGCAAATTTAACTAGAGAAATTAATTAAATCACCTAGTTTGCGAAAGGTTTTTGTTTTTTTTTTTTTCATTTGCACAAAATTAAAAATAGCAAACATAAGGAATTGCGCAGCTGATTTGTTCTAGATAAAGCGACTTTTGTTGAAATTAAAAGAAGAAAAAAAACGAAGTTTCCATTCTTGACTGAAAAGACAACAAGAATTGATATTTTTAACTGGCCGTATAAATGAAGGTATTATAATTAAATTATGAGGCAAAAAAAAAATTGTATTTATAATTAAAAATGAATATGATTGGCAAGGATTTCACAATAAGAATGGATCGACTTAGCGACGATTATCACTAATTGCTGTTTAAAAAATCGAACATAAAATTCATTGTTTTTATCAATGTGAATCGTTTCAATTGTCTTGAACATTGATGCATACATGGCGCTAGCATAAAATCATATGATGATCAAAGGTCTTGTTTCACACAAAAGCGATATTCTCCCACTCTAAGTGTATGTTATATCGAAATTGTTGAGAGAATGAATCATCGACTAATGATTCCGTATTGATTGATTGCAATTTGAAAAATGCTTGCATTCAAATGCAGTCACTCATGTTTCGATTCGAGAAAATGCACTCCAAAGAATAATGCAATCATTCGTTTTATTTCTTTTTTATTTTTACCACAGAGAGACTTCACTTTCTAGACTTTTGAATCATAAATATATGGCATTGCGATTGCATCGATTTTACGTCTTTCATACGCTCTCGCAATGCGATCATCGAACGAAAAAGAGACAAACAACAACAAAAAACACACACAAATCGACGAAAAAATCCGCTTTTGAACGACCGAGTGAGTGAGAGCACATCGTATTTATTTTTTTTTTGTACTCACATGAAAAATTTATTTATATAAATGTTCATCTGTCTGTCAGAGATATCAACAGTCTCGATCTGAATAATAAATCAAGCATTAATTTACAAATGAATTCGGTTGATGAGATGACACAATCATTTTCAAGGATATTTATAATGTGATGGATATGTGCATGTGCCTGTGTATGAGAGAATGCAATTGACTTTGTCACTCATTTACACACTCATTTGGGTTTCATTGCAATTTACACATCTACACAAATTAAAAAGTGCAATCAATTTTTATGTGATGTGATGATGACTAGACAGATCACACATGAAATGGTCAAAATAGATACATATGGTTTTTTTTTTCAAGCCATTTGGCCAATTCAATGCGACTACTGAATTTGTTGTGACGGACAACAAGTTAATGCACACACCGAATTCAACAAAACCGAATCATAGCTGGCGGAATACTTATTCTGTGCATTTAATCATTTAATTAATTGACATCTAGGCGACGCGACACACATGAAATGAAGAGAGTGAGATTTCGGATTTTGAAGTCATTTCATCATGATTATATTGAGATGGGCATTTGGGTGCATTGAAACTCTGGAATACATTGATTGATTCCTTGTTACTTCTCTTCAATGTGCTCTTCGTAAATGGCTAAATCAAAACCGATTTTAAATTGTAAGGAGGAAAAATTACGGCTAGATATCTGGAGGGTAAACGTTTCTTTTTTATTCAATCAATATGAAATTATCTGTTGTTACAGTTTTTTTTGTCGACAATTTTTTTACGCTCTGTTACTACATTCGTGCTCACAAATAAACACCAATGGAACGAATGCCGCACAGAGAATGAACAACAACAAAAACGCACGGTGTGCGTGCAAACAATTTTTTTCTCTTTTTTCTTTCGTGTATGTGATATCAATTTTGTTTCTTCTCTCATTTTTTATCTCTGCTTGGATGATGTGTGTGTCAATTTTATATTCTCTACATGCCATCAATTTTCATGCCGAAAAATCACTTTATATCAGGATAATCAATATAGAACCGAAGAAATATGCTCGTTTTAAGAGATATCTTGTTTTGGATGTGTGATTAATTTGAGGATATTAATCAAACATTTTTGGGAGCCACAATTTTTGACGATTGAGATCAGAGTTGTTTTCTTTTTGTCAAAGGATAGACACATAATCGTCACCTCAGTTGACACAGTCGTTATGAGCAAATTAAGAGACGACTCAAGAAAAACGTCTCACGCATCCTTGGCGACATTGTGAGTGATTTATGCTCGGGGACAAACATATATGTTGTAGAATATCAAATCAACATTCGTCATTTTGATGATTGAAGAAGACAAAAAAAATGACGAAAAAAATTGAGATGGAGATTGAACGACAGGAAAAAACGCAATTAATTTTATAGCCATTCGAAAAAAAAAAAATTTCGCCCGTTTATTGGCCGGGGTTATATATACATTGAGGATGATTGTTTATCTATTTTCTGAAGAGAGCAACAGACACTTTTCATTCAAAACCACCATCAGTAAACATGAATTTGCACTTTGCTAGTCATTTAATCACCGGTCAAAAATGGTCTCTTCCTCTGGTCGTTCTTCACATTTCACATCAGTTGTGTGTTGATACTTGCTCGTCACTCGTCGGCTTCACTTTGAGTGAATTGGGATTCTTTTCGGATTTTATTACGCTCACTTATTTATAGCAATCAACTAAGGCGTACTCTCATATAAATTGTAGTTGCTCATGAATTTATTGTGCGTTGTTGTTGCTGATGTTGTGTCATTGGAATATATATGTTGGATCAACACTGTTGGTGGTGCTGGTGTGAACGAAAACAAATTTTATGTCGAGCAGAAAACGCAATGGCCGAGAATTGGCAAAGCCAAAAGAATGGCACATCAAGTGCGTTCCACTCTCTCTCTCTCTCTCTGAGAGAGTGGAAGGAAATACCATCATCGCACTTTTATTCACCAGTAGAATTTTATTAGTTTATTAGAATAAAGCAATAAAACGTTTATGCTAATTTCAAAAGAGGGAGAAAAAGTCCACCGTCATCATTCATTTTATTTTATTTTTTTCGGTGCTTCTTTTACTCAAAAACGTAAATCCATTTGTTTCGATTGGGCCATAAATCTCGCTTGTTGTTATTTGCCTGAGTGAGTGTGCATGTGTCTGTTTATATTTGCACAGTTCTTGACTTGGATTGCATGAAATTTGTCGATTCAATTTCAAATAAAAGCGAATGTGTTTTTTCTTTGCTTCTTTTCAATTAGCGAATAACTTTTGTGTTTGTTCATCTTTTTTTTGCAGGTTAATGTTCGCCATAATTCAGGGCAATGTTCGTAAACCTAATCAAATAATTGGCTTTTGGTTGATATGAAGCGTAAATAAAACGACAAGAAAAAACATTCATCACCAAAGTCATATAAATAAATTCCTGAATGGATTTCATTGAGAGCGGGAGAGCGGGAGAGCGGGAGAGCGGGAGAGAGATTTCAGGAGAGACAATTCCAATAATTCAAATGGTATTTTGGTTTATTAAGGGCCAATTGACAAATTCGTATGTGTGCATCAAAAAATGAGAGTTAAATACATGCAATTAACATACCTATATACAAAGTCGATATGTAATGTGGTTGCCTAAATGAGAGGCATTAAGTCATGTTATTTCTGGGCGCCATATTAACAAAATTAATAACATCAATATAAAACAATATATAAATAAAAAAAGGAGTTTTATTGCTTCTATTTCCATGCTGAACAGTGTACAATTCTCACCATCGAATGACGCCAAGCCACGATGAGACAGACAACAAAAAGAGTTAATCTCCAATTGAATTAAAGTCATTTCGATAAAAATTCATTATTGCTTAATAACTTCCGAAAATTAAAAGACATATGCTATATTAATTGATAAAAGTGTAATTAAATTAAATGACTGTATGCATACGCTTGTGTGTGTGAGGTCGAATGATTGAAAACGATGGAGAAAAAAAAACAGCAGACCGGTGAACGGAATGAAATGAAAAAACAAAATAAATCGCCGTTGTGATATGCAATTCAATGACAGCGGCCATTGGACAGTCACAGATCATGAATGAATTGGAATGTAAACGTAATTTTGCCGCAGAGTTTGGTTTCGACTCCAATTATTAGTTGAACGCTCATAAAAATGCAATGGCAAACGTCGGATATGGTGGCACAATACGAACATGATTAACATGTCATGTTTGTTTATCGTACTGATTAGTAAGTGAAATGAATGGATATGATTTTAAAACAACATTTAAATATACATATGTGAGCTAATGCAATGCGCGATCGCATTTTGTGTTGCTTCGTTTTGAATTTGTCAAGCGATAGTCAAAATCTATAAGAAAACCTCAAGACGAAAAATTAAACGAACGAGAAAAGTGGTATCATTTGAATATGTTAGTAGTTGCTGGGCTCGCGTTGTGGGGTATTCATACAAGTGAATGGACTGAATTGAATTTTTGTTCTATTTACATGTTTTCATCATGAAGTAGAGGAAATATGTGTACAAAATGTGTGTGCCGTTTCTTTTATGGCGATGGAAAATATCAAAATTGGTGGTCGAATTAGAGACAGATTGTTAATGAGCTCATAAGCACGTGCTACTGTATTTCATCCGTTTACTCTATTGAAACGTTCCAACACGTTTTAATGAATCAATTTCTTCTTCCTCGCTCTTATCTTTCGTTGTATTTTCAATTAGCATCCGGAAAGTCAACCATTTTCGATGATTATTATCATTAGGCTTTTACTTTGGTATTTGCATTTTGAACATTAACTACTTTTATCGAGTCGAGAGTATTTCTTTAAATCCATTCGTAAGATTGTATCATTGCCGGTTTAATTCATTGAAAATTTTAACGCATGCATCATCATTTGTCATTCGAGTTAAAATTTAATTTTTCTGAGGTGAACAAATATTGCTCATAAATTAATTTGTATACATTTTTATGGATTTTTTTTTTGTAAAACGCTCATGGATTTGTTTCTGGAGTGTGGCGTGGTGTAAACGATGACCCATAATTTTGCCATCGTTACATTCTTTACGCAAGATCTTTGGCTGCCGCATTGCTCAATATGCAGAAAAATTTTACTTAGTAAAATTTCAAAAAAAAATCTCATTAATTAGCTGAAATTCAATATTTTCGACGAAATTTTTTACTGCTGCTCGATTTGAATCTAAAACTTGCTGACGCATGCTTGAAAACTTACTCGCTTCCATGTACTACAAGATATGCACAATAGAGTACAAAAGTTCTTTTAGGAGCGTATAAAGGATACAAATCATCAGAGATTCTACCATTCATCTCCTTTGAAGTAAATAGGAGGTATGTTCTTTCAAAAATGCTAAAGTATGCAATCATTTTGATTAACTGTACCGAACAACGATTTTTAAATCTTTCATTTAAGAATTGAAGGCATATAATGGTATCTCTTCCTTGCTTCCTAATTAAGGCCCTCAATATGTGTTCTCTAGCTATTTTCGTTGTGCTTTGATTATAACAAACTACAAGACTTCTTTGTGTACTCCAGTTCCTGTAGAATAGTGTCACATATTAAATACAACGTGCAAATAGATTGGGTATCACACATTCTGTCTTTGGCGAACAAAAAAAGGTGGCAAAATGTAAAGAAACTTTCTCAGAAAATGATGAAGAGCCCCATTGGATGTTGTGTCTTGTTTCGTGTTTTTCGTTATTATTATTTTTAATGTTTCGTGGTAACAGCGAAGAGAATCGTTTGATCTTCGAATGATGTGCAATGCAAAAATAATTCGTTCAAATGTATTAATGAGTAAGTTATTCGGCTAGCAGCATTAGACGGTTGACTGTCAAGTCACATCCAAACATAACAAATGTTATCTATGTACGTATTTGTGTAGAAATTTACAGCTCGATTTACATTATTTAATGTTTATTTTAATTTTTTGCTTCTTCTTTGTCTCGTTGTTTGTAGCTCTATGTGAAATTCACAGGCATCCAGTTACAGTCCGTATTGTACGATGAGAAAAAATTCCGTGTTTGGTGAGCGAGCGAGCGAGCGAGAGAGAGAGAGAAAGGGCAAGCGCATCATCATGCGTATATGATTGCAACGAGTTGTAATGTGTGTGCTTATTTCGTTAGAGTGCCAGTGTTTATATTCTCTCTTAAGCCTGGCATTGATTTATGTGCACATTAACTGTGTTTAAACGGTTTACAATTGAAAAGCGTGGACGAGAGCGAAGGAATAGTGCGAGCGAGCACATTGAGTCTGTGACTCGTGTGTGCCAGCTCGGCAAATCAAGAGGAAACAATAGTGTATTTAATTCTAATTGCTGGCTGGCTCTCTGCTACACAGACAGAGAGATTCCTTTTGAACCGAACTATTTCCATTCATTTTTTTTTCGCTTACTTTTTTGTGAGTGATAAAGTGTGTGTATGTGTGGCAGAGACAGAAAGAGAAAATGGAGCGAAAAAGAAACTAGAGCAAAATGAAAAATAATCTGCAAAATATGGTTCGATTTTGGTCCGAAGGGAAAATGAATGCATTTTTATTCGATTCTTCTCTCAAATATGCGTCCGAATGTTTAATTATTCTTCTTTAGTGTCAATTCACTTCGTGGTAATTCATTTATCTTCAGCAACAACCGATCTTGTGCACCTTTCTGAAATAGAGAACCAACACGTCCTGTGACGAATGCACGTTTTCCGTAATCTTTTGGGTACCAACAACAACAACAAAAACTATATTGAAAAAAAAAACAATACCATCAAATTGTCCAGCAATTAACGGAACAAATTACCTCATTGGTCATGTACTTAAACTCATTTAAATTTCTATATGTTCTTTTTTGTTATCTAATTTGCGCACTTTTAATCTGAATATAATAAATTAATTGAACGTCAAATCGGATACGATGTTTGTTTCATTTTGCCTTACACAACATACAGCTGACAGTTATCCATGCTCAGAGCTGCTGAAACTTATTCATAAAAATGCAACATGCGAAAATCACGTAAACAACATTGCAATATATATAGATAAAATATAAAAATAACGTGTGTGCGGACAATGTACTATCGCAGTCGTCTTCGTCGTTGTCGGTCGTCATCGTTTGATATACATTTTGTTAAAATAGATTCTACACAATTATTACAAATAATACATATGCACGTCCGATTGTACGCGATACGGGGGCTAGTGAGCCAACCAACCAACCAGCCAGCGCCAATGTGGAAAAAAGTGCTTGTAAAAGAGAGAGCGACATAAGCATACACAGTGAGCAGGAGGGAGCATAGGAAGATAATTAGTGATAATTAATTATATGTGTACGTAATTAAAAACGTATAAAATTTAAAGAGATTGTTTGACTGTTTAATGTATGAGTTGGCGCGAGTGTGTTGCTGCTATTAGTCGCATTTTGTTTTTCCTACTATTATCATTTATAATAATTATTTTTCGTGGTTTTGCTTTCATGTTTGCGCGTTTTGGGATTTTCTGGCTTTGCTTTAAATGCGTGCGAGTTCGCGCAAACCGAGCGTGCGCTTGATACTCTCTTATTGCCTTTGTTGTTTCATTTTTTTTTTTTGCTTTGTTATTATTATTTTTTCCACGCATCTATAATTGATGTAAATTAATTTTCGCATGAGTCGAAAACATATAGTCAAACAAAGTGCTTTGTGCGGTTGTTTGTTCGTCATTTTGTTACAGCAAAATCAGCAGCAGTAAATTGTTCAGTCATCAGCTTTGTGCATGAATGCATTTCAGTCAATTTACACCGAGCAAACATCAATTCGCCACTTAGTTGCAAAAAATGATGCGTAAATTTAATATTTAGGTATAATTTTAATTCGAAAATTTAATGACATGAGTGTGTGTGTGTGTGTGTGTGTGTGTTGCTTGATGATTTGTCGCCGGAGATTTTGCTTTTATTTCGTTCATTTGATTTTCCTCTTTGCACTACTTACTTGTCACCGTTTGCCGGTGTATGGGTTTTCGTGTATGATTTGCCAGTCGACGCACCATTTTCGTTGACTCTAAGACATGCCACTTGGCTTTATTCTTTTGTCGGTGTTTCACAATGTTCATTTGTTTGCACAGTGTTCTTATGTGTGTGTAAACGAAGATGGACATAGGTATCAGCAGTAGCAGCAGTAGAACACACTCGTTGCACCCAAAATTATACAAGAACGATATAAAAACCAATAATTCATGTCGGTTGACAGCGACAACAAAGAAGATGAGAAAAGTGTTTATTGACATTAATTACGGTGATTTGAGATATTTCTGTATAATTGAAAAGAAATCTGGTTTCACGCTACTCTCTTTCTGTTTCATTCATCTCGATTAGTTGTAAAGCGGCGACAATTTTCACCATATTGGATAAATACATAGCATAAGGTAGCAGAGAAAAACTGGAAAATGAAAATGCGATTCTTTTTTCAATAAGTTTTCGTTTGTAGTTTTACATTTATTTTGATTCTCTTTCAGTTAAATTGAATCTTATGGTAAATTTCTAAGCCTAACTATACAATTTACAGCTAATAGGTATTATATGATCGTAATTGTGTTTGTTTGGACGTAAGCAAAACTGTATTGAATCGCCAACGGCAAAAATAGCATGTCTCTCTCTATCTATCTCTCATTCGTTTCAACGGAAGACGGATGTTTCCTCTTTTTTTTATTTCGTTCAGCTCGTTTAGGCTTGCATGAATAAAACAATGAAATATATGCTTTACACGCTTTGGTCCGTTACATCAACGAGACCATAGTGTGTGTGTGTGTGTGTGTGTTGGATGGTTAAATCGACAACCGTTTCATCGTTTCTTACCCAAAATAATATATTTATATTCGGTCTTATAAATGCCAGTATGCGGTTTTTTGGAATGATTCAAACAGTTGCGCTCGCACCCGAAAAACATTTTCAAGCACACAAACATACACACACACATTTTTGGCGAAAATTTCCACACAATTTGCATTCCATTACAAATAAATGACATTATAATATCATTTGTATTTTATGCATCAATAAAATGGGGAATATAAATATTGGTGATGGGCCGATTTGTGTGTGTGTGTGTGAATACATTTTCCAAAATGGACGAAAAACACAATTTAAAACGATCATGCAATTAATGTTGATAAATGTGAATTTTATTTGTCCTAATGCTTTTTGAGAAATGGAAAAGTAGATGCATTGAGCTTAATAATATTCGGTTTGTTTTAATATTTATTATAATCGATGTGAATTTACAAATAACAAGAATATGCCCTTAAATTTGTGGATTTTTGTAACTTAGTCGATAACGAACATGTGCCTATTTACAGTGCTCTCTTTTCCTTGTCACTGGACAAGTATTGTTGGTGCTCATATTGATTTTCATCTTTATCGGGTCACGTCTTTTTGCTCTATTTTCATCATCATTCCTTGTTTATTCATAATTTTCTTTATTATTATCACAATATTATCCTAGATTTAATTCACTTTATAACAATTTTGCTCTCGTTTGCACTTTACATGCTTCTGCATTTTATAAACCACTTCTCCTAATCGAACACGCGCCTCTTTATCGACGTCTCCTTTTTTTTCATTTCGTACCTAGTTAAAATAAAAATCAATTTTATAAAATTGATACGCTTTACCATATGATCGTATGAAAACCACAGCAGTTATGAAACCGACATCTGTCATAGCATTACCACTAAGTATGAAGAGTGAATGGGTTGACGAAGTCCATTTTTGCAACTGTTTTAAAAATTTCAAATGTTTCGTTTGTTTTGTTTCGCATGCCAGTGTCTGCCATTGACAGTCGTTGGTACTTTTGGCGACATTTATCAGACGAACAAAATGATGAAAAAAAAAACTGGCCGCGCTTAAAATCAATGCAAATTTCAATGATCGCGATCGTTCCAACAAATTAACCACTAATTTAAATACATACCGTTTAGCCTTAATTTAGTGCAGCATTGACTGCAAGTAGATTCATTCTATTGGATATATGCCAAACTGAATCGAATCCAATATTAAATTAATAAATAAATTTATATTTTGTTCAAATATCAATAATTTTTAACGTTTTAATGGGAATCTAATGAATAAAATATATTTTTTTTTCATTTTCTTCACACTCTCTACTTATGAAGCAGAACGAATTGATGGGACGCTTAAATGCCAAACACATCTCTCATTGCAAATGATGCCATGAGAAATCTGTACAAAATCAATAAACAATTTTTTTTCCTTCAATTTTTATAGCGTGAGCGTTCATATTTTTATGGTAAAGCATAAATCTAATTCAATTGCACAATATATATATTTTTTGTTTTGAGAAGAAAAACAGACCGATCCAAAATGTGAGGCATCAACCAACATTCAATTCTTTAGAATACAACCACATCTTTTACTCCATATGAATATATTCAATTTAGCATACGAATATTTTAAATCCAATGTTACATCGTTGAAATTAATTTACAAGACGGAGTCATCGATATATTCACAATTCACATGCTATTCGATATGAAACTCTTTTTTTTTTATTCAGAAGTAATAACTGGTTGATCGCCCTTTCTAAAGATCGTTCTTCGGCCGAATGAATTCGATCGTTTCTCCTGACTATCTCTTCCATCAAATTGTTTCAATAAAGATCCAAATCGCCAGTTTTGATTATGTCCAAACTTTTGTTGATAAAGCAAAAGTTTTTGTTTTTGCTTTGCTGCAAACCAAAGTAAACCACTGATAATTTGCGTGAACACCTTAGCCAAATTCATTGTTAACTTTGTTGACCAAATTAAATACGTTTTACAGTTGGCCATTCATTCGCATTTCGAGTTCTTCCTCTTCTTTTGTCAATGGTACCGTCGAGTGATTATACAGTCCTTGTGCCATAAGTTGCATTGCCAGTGGGTTCTTTTGGCCGGACGATTTCTTGATTTTGGCCCGTTTATTTTGGAACCAAATTTTGATTTGTGCCTCATTTAAGCCCAACTCAGAGCTAAGCTGTTGACGTCGACGTTCGGTCAAATAACGATTCTCATTAAATTCACGCTGAAAATAGAATAAATATAATCAAATTTTCAATTTCGGAAATATCAATTTTGGACTTCAATTTAAAATATCTAGAGCACCATCAAAATTGTAATTCATTATTGATGGAAACGAAAGATCAAAAGTGGATACAATTGTTGGTGGAAATGAAAAATAAACTCGTTTACCATTCACAATGTGTGTGCAAAAAAGTAAATTCAATTGCAAATTTAAAAAAATGTTTACCTTTAGGCGAGCTAGTTGATCCATTGAGAATGCGGTGCGTGGGCGTTTCTCCTCACTTTCACCTTTGACTTTCGGTGTTTTCGGTTTTCGGTATCTGGGTCCTGTAAATATAACAAACAAAAAAGCGCAATTCAATTAGCAAGTCGATTTCCGGAAATCTTCAACGGCCTGAGGCCATTTATATGATTGAAAGTAAAAAAAACCAGTACATATGTGTGCCGTAGCAAAAACAAGGATTGAGATTGCCTCATTGCATGATTTTGGTTTTGTTCCGCTCATTTTTTTTTTGCTGGACAACAACAAAAAACTTGGCCACAAATTTTCAATTTGCGTGTATGTATATTTCTCATTTTTTTTGTTCTTCTGTAAATGTGTGCTCATTTGATTGCGCCTTCATAATTATTATTTTGCGTAAAACGTAAGCATTGCATGCGTAAACATTAATAATGCTTTAATAGTTTTTGCGGTAAGTAAATTGAATAATAAAATTCAATAAATAACTAACTTAATTTCTTGAAATTATTGTGCAAACGCTGTGTAGCGCAGCAGCAGCAGCGGTAGCAGTAGTACCAGTGGTGGTGGTGGTGGTGGTGGTGCTGCTACTAAAACTCAAAATGGCAACGAAGAATGGCATCGTTGTTATATCGGTAGTTAATTTCGTATGGTAAACGAATGGAAAAATCAACCCCAACAAATTGAAGCGCGTTTGGATGAGCTGAATGCACACAATGTTGAAGAAGAGGGCCGAAAAATAACTAGAAATTGACCGCAAACGAAGCATTTGCTTGTTGCGGGTTTTTGCAATGATGTGACTAAAAAGGTTGCTGAATTCCATTCGCACTCATAATAACACTCCAGAAAACCAGTTAAACTGACACCAGCAACCGAAACAAAGAATTAATAACAACCAAGAACATGCATACACAGTTACACACACAACCAACAAGAAGACAGTGCCAAGAACGTTATGTTATAAGCTGTTAAATTGCATATATATATTTTTTTCTCTTCTCGTCTCTTGTTCGTTCGGTACACAAGCTTATTCGCCGTCCAGTTTCATCCAGAGCGAATATTTTATTTAACGATTATACATTCATTGTGTCCAATGTGTATGTGGTAAGTGTATGGTAGCATATGCGTTGCGTAGACAATTTTATTTTTTCATTTATTATATTTTAGAAATATGTGCACTTCTCTCACTGATCGCACGAGCTTTACGATACGAAAGGTTTTGCTTCTTGAAGATGAACATACAGTGGCACTTATATGAATGGGAATGCGTATGTTGAATGTTAATGTACAAAAATGTTGCGTGCTCTGCCATTTTCCCAGTGTAATTATTGGATAGATATAATTAGGTGGCTAGAGGCTAATGTTTAGACCATTTAGATTTTCTAAAAAGGACAAGAATGTTATTGTGGTTCCATGTGTGTGTGAGTGTCGGCCTTTTTTGGGTGATATTTTGCATCACAAGCCATTTGAAAATAGAAAACGAACTTCTAGCATTAAATCTGATCCGTTCACAATTTTCTTACTTCATTCCGTCGAAATTCCAACACTTTTACTGCCGACAACCGAACATGACGTTTTACAACTCTTCATTTCTGGTATCAAATCACAATGTACAAACATGCTTATGTCGCTTTATATTAAATTGCCAATTCAACTTGTTCTTTCGTTTTCACCCCAAAATGCTGCCGTTTTTTTTTGTGTTTTTACAACGTAAATCGCACCTGTTTAATGCAAAATTCATATATAAAATGTATATGTGTGTAAAGGATTCAACGAGAGTGAGTAACAAACAAGCCAAACGAATACAATGTATAACGTTTCGAGGTCCTTGTGCCATATATGTAATGGTTGTATTGTTATTGATGTTATTGATGATGCCATCGAATGATGAGAATGATGATGATAATTATTGTGATTACAAATGTCAAAGACACAATAAATAACGGTTTTGTCGGTATGCCATGGTGGGTCGTCGTCATCATCATCATCGTTGTCGTTGTTGTCGGGCCTGTCGGTACTTCGATCCGACTGCTACTCTTTTGTTGTTTCATTTTATATGCTAATAATATTATTGATGGCATAAACAGGAGTATTTAAAGTGCGTCAATTTTGCGGTTTTACGTTCAATTTGAGGTGAGTTGCCGTGTCGCACATTGTTTGTTCAGTTTGTCAATTTCATATATTGGTTGGTGTTCTTATTGTTAAGTGTGTGTGTGTGTGTGAGTCTATCGAGCACAAGAGACATGATGACTGTTATTATGAATGAAAAACCATCTGTGGGATAATCAGAAACTTCGGCCGAGGTTCGAATGTTCGTGTTGTCGTTTGATCATTTGTTCACTAACTTTTCGATGCAAACTCTTTTGCTTTTCATTTTGTACTTCTGCCTCTCTCTCTCCCTCTTTCTTTCATCGTGCAACTACGTTTGTGATTCGCAACAGCGTTGCTGTGGGAATAAATTGAGTGAAAACCCTTTGGTTTTCTTTTCTGTCGAAATACTCTCACTCACTCACACAAAGTATTGCAAAGAAAACAAAATCGAGAAACATAAAACGGTTAATTGCATTCAATTCTTGGTATTGGCTTTGAAAATGTTCCGCACACTCAAACGGTGTGTATGTGTATACGGTGACATATTTATAGCACTGAAAAATTCTACTTAATTTTCCGTCGGTTTGATTTCTGTGGAATTGACGCGCTTTTATTTTAATACATTTTTAATTGGCCGTGCTGTGAAATTGGCCATTGCTATGCATTAACAGCTTGTAATTAGTATTTTCGTCGTTTGTTTTTCACATTTCCTCGATATCATCGTATGTGATTAACTGGAAATTATGAAATTATGGTAAAACCGCAGCCATTCTAGTTATCTGTCACTTCTGTCGCATTAAAAATCCCGAAAAATTCGAAGCGACCAATTTTACGACAAATTTCGAAGGCGATAATGATTTTTTAAAAAAATCAATTAATTGGGAAAATTATTTCAACACATCGTTTCGAATAATGTATGACGTCTAAGATTGGTAAGTTGCCACATGTCGTCATGCGCTACTGCCTTGTCTTATTTGTTTCGATCACTTTAGGATGTGTGAACTGAATAAAAACTTGTCAATTATTGTTGGACTAATCACATAAGCACAATATTACATATTAAAACATTGAGAAATTTATGCATGGTTTGCCGCTGTTCTCGTCAGTCAACGCGGAGAAAAAAAATTGTGTTTGTTTTTTTCTTCGTAAAAATCCACTCTAATTAATCGGAAATTAAATGTCGCATTCCCAATAAAACATACATATATCGAAAGCATTCGGTCTGCCTTCTTGTATATTTTCTCTATTCAGGGAAAATGCAAAGTGGGAGCAAACAAACCAAACTTTAATCACCCTGAATGAAAGGCATTCCTCTTGAAAATTAACAACGACATAAATAATTTTCAAAAAACACACATTTTCTTTTGCCCAGACATCTAATAAGTGGCCATTCACTCGTTTGGCTCGTTTTACTGCTTTTACTTCTCAAACGAAATTTTCGTGTGTTTCTTGAAAGAGCGCGCGCGACCTAACAAGCTGTCTCCCTCGATGGGTCCCTCTAATTAAAACGATTTGACTGATTAATTTAAAAATCACTTTGTAAATAATTGTCAGTGTCACACAGCCAATATTTTATTCATGCGACATCAACGGCGAGTCGAATCGAAGTCGACATTTTACGAGCATTTCAGTTTATCAGAAATTTAACAGTACATATTAGTTACAGTTTCAATTAGGGCGCTCATTTTTTTCGGTTTTGGATGTGTGTTTGTGTGTTCGACCAGTTTCAAATCAACACATGCATGTCGCATTTCGGATGCAATTGTTGAAAATGCGAGGGAAAATTAAAGAGACAAAACTAAGTTCGAGTGTTTGCCTTTTCATCTATAAATGTGGCACACAAACAAATAATACCCCAAAAAAGTGGGTTCGCTTCAAAAATTTCAATTATGTAAATGTGGCGTTGAATTTTTCCCGTCGGACTCATTCATACATACATATATGAGTTGTGCCGTTGTGATCTCTATGACTCGTTGAACATTTATATCGGCGGATTGGCTGTACTTGAGGCAGTTAACACAAAATTTGGAACCACACACACACGCACACAAGCGCGCGCGCCTCCGCTACAATGTCCAAAAACTAGACTATACTATTTACGAACTGATATGCATGCAATTTAATAGAATTTATTTTATGGCAATAATCATTATCGCCACTTGGCAGACGCAATGATACCATCCGAAAACATTCACAGTATGTGTATATAAAATACAAACAATAAATCGTTTGTAATAATTGCAGTCTTTGGTGGCCTCTACTGAACCATGTCTATCGCCCACCGATGCCGTGTGTATGTATGCGCACACGGATAGGGTTGTGTGCAGGCAGACACATACCGTGTCGTTTTATAGAGATATCGGTTTCTGTTTTGCCATGTGTGTTTTTCCAAAAGCAATAGATTTGGAAAATAAACGTTGAATTCGAACGGTGTGTTTTGTTGCTGTTGCTGTTATTATGTTGTTTTTTTTTTTTTCATTTGGTTCTTCTTTCAAAACCATTCTCTAATACCATTTCAAAAACGCTATAGCGACATATATACCCGCGACACCACCCTTTTGATATCAATGGTAAATAGGCAGTGAACATACAACACCAGTTTTGCCAAACAGTATAACACACACACAGCGCACACCAAATTAGAAGGACTTTACGTATGTAAATAAATAGTTAATGTTTAATAATGTAAACGAAGCGAAAATTCATTATTTGCTCTTTACAAAATCCTACACACATACACAGACAGACACAGGCGCGCTTGAGCACACGAACGAGAGCGAAAGGGAGAGCGCACAGCGGGAAAGAGAGAGAGGAACAAAAGAAATGGGAAAAAGTGGCCCGAAATGAAATGGCTACGTTGAAAATGTTGTGAAAGTGGAGACAGGCCGAACGACGAAATAGCGGCAAATAAACGAATCGAAACCAAAATGAGAAACGATCAAATTAGGGCTTTATAACATTTATAATTCAAATTGTATGTTCTTTCGGTCATGCACAATTCGGTATATTGTAAGCGCACCATGCACTCTTGTTAGCAACCAGAGCTGTATTATTTTTTTATTATTTTCTTTTATATACATATATATATATAGATATCTATAAAGGCAGGAACTATCCGCGAACACATTTATCGACCACTTTCCAATTTACCACCTTAATAACTTGATTCGATTGAAAATTGATACTTAAGTAGCGAACAATTTCGTCAATCTCGGCTCATCGATGGCAAAGGAACCGCGTTTGAAACAAAATCAAACATAACAAATTGACCATAAATACCGGCCGAGCGTGATAGATGAAAGCAAATAACGAAAAAACAAAACAAAATAATAACGAATGAATGTTGTGAAGTACGTGGTACGAGGGGTAGTCGCAATGTTTCAAATGATATTTTCAAATATTCTAACTGAAATTGGAGCATGGACGCAATGGATATGGTGAAAAATTCAATTCACTCCACGACGGTGTTATTATGCTGAGAATGGAATATGGTGAATAGTTTTTTTTATTGAATAGACATCATTTCACCGAATATAAAATATTTTCACTCGAGAAATGCACAGACAATCGTGAAGTGCCTATGCATAAACAACGACGAATGATCAGATTGTATTTATTTGATGCAAAACTTATTCTAGTATATTCGAGATCAGTTAATGCAATTACACTTTTAAAGCAATAGACAGATCTCGAGAGAGAGAGAGAAAAGGGGAAAAATAGAATCAAAACGAAAGACGCCGATCCAACCAATTCAATCCAGCTCGACAAAAATTTTGTGAAAAGATAACGACATTAAAAGTCACTTGCACGACGCATGAACATCAAAATTCAAATTAAAATGAAATTGAGAATGTGTTATGCACACATGGAATATGCATCAAATGGTCGAAGTCAATTCTTGTTATTATAACGAAAACAAACAAAATTCAAAGTCTTTTGCAAACACAAAACAAAAATCACAAAATCAAATACACTGTACGTTGGAATAGAAGGAATAATAAAAGTTACGCTACAATCTACATACGCTAAACAACACTTTGAGCATAAAAAAAAATCAAGAGAAATAGACGAAGAGAACCTGCCCGACAAAAGGTTAACGATATGATTCGAAACACAACAACGGCAGAGAAAATCAAGCTATAGTAGAAGAAGAAGAGGAGAGAGAGAGAGAAAAATGCAAACGCGCGCACTCACTTTCCTACATGAGCCAAGAAAAAAAGGAAAGAATTCAATTGAATGAAACAACTTGAAAACGACTATTATAATTAGACTGATAAATCAATTTGTATGATTTCAACTAGCATGTAGCTACCAAGAGGTTAGTAAATAATAAACATTTGTTGTTGTTGTCGTCCGTCGTCGTCCGTCGTTGTCGTTGTTGCCGTTGTCAGTTATTATAATATACATATCGCATCGAATGTATCGTATATGGCCATTTTGTTTTCGTTTCGCATTCAATGCATAATTCAATTACAAATTCTGCACCAGCTCGTTTAATGTACTTGTTTTGACAATTGGCATAAGTTCATGTGAAGAAAATGCCATCGCACATACATGCATATTGGAAGCGAAAAAAAACCATGCGCATGATACCGAGGCAACTGGCATGACTGAGCAATGCAGATTCGTTTGTATTGTGAGATTTTGTGCGACACACAATGGCAAAGAAAGCATCATATCGGCATATATGTTCAACACCGGGGTATATATGTTGATTTATTGTGCATTTTTAGTACTTGCCAAACGCAATGGCAAACATTTTCGAAGCGAATTGATCGCCGAAGAAGGACCAAAGAGAAAGGGTGAAGGAGTGAGAGAGAGAGAGAGAGAGAGAGAGAGATTCACAGTGATCGAAACCTTGTAACTATGACATTACCAATGAAATCAATTCGCATTTGAATTCGTTACACACAGAATCTATAATGCATTTATAGATAACAATCAATAAAACGAGCGCACAGAGCGTAAGCATACACACACACACAACTCATATCAACATTAGAGAATTTCCCAATCCTAACCTCTTCCTCGTTCATTGATGAAAGTCGAGACTGTTGTTTTGCACAAATTTGGTATTCGGTCGTTTTGTTGTTATTTGCTCTTGCAAATGTAATTCGTGGCGAATAAACAATTGTCTATTTGACTTGGGCACAAAGTGAAAAACAACCGTTTAAAATAAAGAAGTTTCTGTGAAACGAACAAACAATCGAATATACATACACACACGAACAACAAAAAAAAATCGTTCTTTTTTTCGGTTTTGTATCGACTTCATTTTTCTATTCTGTCCAATTAGATTATAATCTTGAATTGTGGAATGATTTTTCATTTCATACTTTCATTACAAGTGAGATGCGGAAAAAAGGAGACACCGAAGCTCATTGAGATGGGCATTCTGTTGCCATTGATTCTGTGGCTTGTGTGATTGGGATTTCTATTTCAGTCGGCAAATACGTTATGCCATATATGCACATTCGAATGACAATTATGTAATAATATATTATTATTATTCGCATTGGTCTCGTGTGCTGTTGTTTCATTACAAGTGTTGTGTTGTGTGTTGTTCTTTTTCGAATTGACGTTACGTTTATATTTCATTTCTACCCAGGAATGATTGAATCGATTGACTTTCGTGCACATACTGCACACTCACCATCCCGTGAAGTAGTCGAGTAATTTTCGGTACCGGTTAAGATAATAGGCGATAACCATAGTAGCAGCAATCACCATTATTACGATTAAATGGGAACAAACACACACACACACACACACACGTATACGCACAAAAAGCGATGGGCTCAAGCCTCATCGCTGCTCAAAACCAGCGGAATGTGTGTTAAACGCTCGTTTAATAGTTTAATAACAAACCAAATCCAGATTAACCATATGATGATGTGTGTAATTTGTTGTTGTTATTGTGTTTATTCCTTTCTTTCATTTCATTTCTTTGCCGTGCTTTGTTACAGTCCCATTTTGAGTGCTATTGTATTGAAGCTGATATACGATAGAGGCGACCGGTATTTTATACTTATGAATTGTGTGCTCACGATGGAGCAAGCACACACACACTAAAAAAAGAACTCGGCGAGTGTGTAATTGTGTGTAATGGTTTATCAATCCATTCAAACCGTACTAAACAATGATAATTAAATAATTGTATAGATTGAATGACTGCAGCTCTACATAGACACATGGTACATAAATGGAAGTTGTTGATATTAATATTGATACAGATATTGTGATTACAATTTTACGTTTTATTTTATAACTTGATTCGCGGGCTTTTCTATTTCATAGAAGAAGACGAAAAAAAACCCACAAGCACAGTGTGTATGCCATATTATGAATTGGCATCGTTCGCAATTCGCAAAAGATGCTTTCCAATCGATGTTGATTTGTAGCCAGCACAACAAACGTTGAAAAATCGATTGCATCTTGTTCAATTTATACATTTTCTGTACAGAAATGAAATTCATTGAAGCTTCAATAGCAATCGCTGTTTGACAATAAATAGTTGTCGTTTTTTTTTCTAATCGAAGTTGGAAAATCTTTGAGTGTGCGCGAGCGGCAAATAAACAACATAGCATTCATAGAATGGCGCCGGTTTTATGTTTCTAAACAACAAACCAACTCAAATATAAATTAGAGACGAAACAAAGAAATTAGTATCGCATTCTCCCTTTCAAACAACAACAACAAAAAAATACACATTTAATGACATGGTTGTTTTTATTTCTTAATTGAATATTTTTCAACTAAAATTAATTGTTTAAAAACGTTCAATTTAAAAACGAACCTCCACACCTTCTGTCGATGCCGTCGTCTGACATGAATTGATTAAAAATGAATTTCAATTGAAATCGATTAGATTCATTTTCAATATTTATCATTGGAAAAAGCGTTAACAAACGAAAAAACGATTAAGCTTCTTCCCCCCCTCCCAAGAACAACAACAACAACGAAAACCTTGAAGGAAATTACATTTGAAATGCCATCGAATGAAAACTTAAATAGTTTTCGGGAAAAACTGGGGTTTGTCACAGACTGCGACTCATATGTATATATTAATGAAAGTTCTAGAAAATAAGCCATCACGGAAAAATATTACAGTATTTTCTGGGACAGTGCAAACCATCAAAATCTAGGCACATTACTCAAAATCCAATATTGACAAATGTCAACGAAACAATCGTCGAGAGTACAATGTTAAAGCCGAGTAAATGATAAAATAATGACTATCCCCTCTTGGAAAAATGCAAAATAATAAATGGGTTTGATTGAAACATCCATAGACGATAGACACATACATATAAAATGGTGAACAAAATGGATTTTCCCCGTCAAGCATACAAACACACACGGTATCGCTGAAATTTTCAATTGAACTATTAATTAAGCGCTATGTATCTATTCGGCAAGTCCATACCGGCTACAAAATTATTACTTTTTCAAACGTTTCATGTAGTCAATATCCGAACGAAGTGCACACGTTCTTTTGCACATTTCGAAAATTTCATTTTAATAATCAAAATCGAAATTGCATATTGTTAATGGACATTGACAAGCCTGAATCGACTGGCGCACACGTGTGTGTATACATAGCATAGCCAATAGAAGGCCTATCATCATCACCATCAAATGGTTGTTTTTGTTGCTGTTGTTGATTATGCGTCTTTATTCAATTTTAAGAATTGATAAAATTAATATACCCAACGCCGCACCAAAACCAATAATAAATATGCTGTTTTATTAGCATGAAATGCCATATACACAATCAGATTCATTTTAAGCAATTTTTATTGGAAAACAATATCAATTTGGTGTGTGTGTTTTTTTTTCTCAGCTCGTTAGGCGTACGCCAAACTGAACGTTGTTGCATTGGTTTGTTGTCTTTCACTTCTATCTTCTTTTCTTTTTCGTATAATTTCCATTTAATTTTGTTACAGGCATTGCTGAATTATAGTGTGGATCGTTGTTTGTATCGAACAAAAGCATATTTTGTTAAAAGTTATGATATGGTAATAATGAGTATGTTGGCGTTTCCTCCAATCTGGCTGCTTGTATGCAATTTCTTTTTTCAATCAAACAATAATCAACCAATGCTAAAACGTAAATAAACAATGGACTCGAAAAATATGTCAAAACATTTGAATTTTTCATTTGATTTTGAACACACACACACACACACACACACAGAGAGAGAGAGAGAGATGGTCTATGTATGTGCATCGATATAAAATGATGAAATTTCAGAGATTCGTTGTATTTCCGTCGAGTACTTAATAAACCGTCCGTTTAGGTAAAATCAATTAGTTAATGGGAATGAAGATGAAACAAAAAAGAACAAAAAAAAAGACACTGACTGGCTGATTATCAACCAACAATGCAATCGCAATCGATGTTGTGCATAAAAAAATTGTAATCGAATTGTCCATTTTCAAGCAACAGCTTTCAGATTGAATTGGGCGATGAAAGCAGGCATAATAAAAAGTATTTTGATGGCACAACAATAAAAAATTATACATACAACCATAACTATTGGCATATTTGCAAGGATATTTATGCAGAAAAAAATTAATAATATATAACACTTTTAAGCATTCCAACAGTTGTTAATATGATTCGTCTCTTACTTTCATCCTTTTTTCAATCACTTTTTACAAATACATATCTTGACGAAATGAAATAAATTACAGTGCCATAATTTCAATTATTAAATGCACTTTTAATTGATTCGACATTTTCCACCAGATGTACATGGTTCAGGTAAAGTGTGTGTCTCTTTCTCGGTGCACCGTGTTGCACATTATTTATTTATTTATTTTTTCGATTGAGTTGCGGTTAATGCGATGAGCGTTAAAGTGAAAATATATCGATACTCAATTGATTGACAATATATTAACTGAATGATTGTAATTATTATTAAATATCATTTCATTTGTTTTAATAATGATGAATTATTAAAATTTGGATCATGGGCTCGTTGAAATGGTAAATGCCGTCAAGGCATCGTTGAGCTATTATGAGAAAAATGACACAAACCGCACAATATATACATCGATTTAATTGACGGAATAATTCCCGTTTAAATCATCGCATTTTAATCATTTTGTTTGCATTTTTTTTCGTCTCTTTCTCCGTCGGTGATTCTTTTTTCATTGCATGAAAAACACTCACAATTATTCAATGAAATGTCGGTTCCCTTGCTCTTTCTCGCTCTCTACATATCCGCGCCGCCGCCATCATCGCTACCGAATGCCTACAAAAGTCTCATTTCGTAATAATTAATTTCAAATTGATTTGATTGGCGCTGATTTCACTCGTTGTCACACACACACGCATATATATTCTCTCTCTCTTCTCACTGGTGCGAATTTCAATGTGATTTCATGACATTTTTACGATGAATTGAATTGATTGAAATGACATTTTCAAACAGTTGTGACGGCTACACTGCTATTTTATTCTCTTTTTTTTCTCTTCAGATCAATTCTAAAATGTGTGAGTTTATTCATTTAAATTACGTCGTTTTCCAGCAACTATTTAATTGATTTCATTTCAAATGGCATGTATTCGGATTAGTTAATTTCCGCCAAAAATCGTCATTTTTGTGTGTTTTTTAATATTCACAGCGCCATATTGAAATCGCTTTCAGTGGACAATGATAGAAAAAAATCGTTGAATTACACCTAATTATTTCGATGTATAATAAATTGAATGGAATTTTTTTATCAATGAAAAAAAAAACGCTTGGCCAAAAATGATTGTGTAAATAAAAGTGAAGTGAATTGTTTCGTTTTTTTCTTGTTCATGGCAATCAAATGTATACACGCGTCAAATTTAACACCTTTCCAAATCGTAATACTTTTTAAGGAATTGAATATGGTTTTTTCCTCTCTCTCTCTCTCTCTCTCTCTCTCTCTGACATTCTCACTCCGTTAATTACTTATTGTTCATTGTTTGGACCTTTTGAGTACATGTTTAGTTTGGGTGTTGTTTTTGTTTATTAATTGTGCAGCGATTTCCCAAATCATCGACCAAAGGAAGAAAAAAAAACCGACCAAAATCAGCATTCGCCAATCGATTAATTGAGGGGAAAGAAGAGTGGTAACGCACAAAGTGGAAAAATTTCTCTATTGAACAGTAAATGATTTACGAGTTTCAAATGATTTGATTGGTTTGGGTGCCTGTGTATTTTTTTTTCTTCATCTTCTTACCAAAGTTCGAAAACGGCCCCTGTGTAACGGCGCCTCTGTACTTTTTTTCCTATTTTATTTTGATTGATTCAATGATTCCAAAAATACAATTTAACACAACGAAATGCGTTAAATTGAAAATCCAATCAAATGGAAATCCGAAGCCGTCGAGTGTTACTTGAAACCATCTCGAAAAAAAACGCACACACCAAAGATTCGTTTCAACATCAAGAACACCAAAGTAAAAGACTTGAACATTTGAAGAAGAAAAAAAAATATATCGAAAAAAGGCGTTCATTCGCTTAAAATTAAAATCGATGTTCTAGTAAATATAGCGGGAACGATAGCCTAGGTACGTAAAAATTATGCCAACAACGGAAGTGACGCGAATTTAAATGAAATAGCATGGCAAGGTAGCAACTTATACACCGTCGCTCTAACTCTGCCTCATGGAAAATTGAGACAATTACACTTTGCACAGAACGTGAATGGCCGTATGCAATACTCTCTGTACGGATGAGCTTATTCGCAATGTGACGACATGGCAACCAGAAATGGACACATATCAGCATTGCATCATGTCAATCGTAATAATACGCGCACACCAAATCACCACTATTCCTTTTCCGAGTGTTTATTACATTACCTCACTTTGAATATGATTTCTCTTGCTTGGGCTATTTATCTTCCAGATCAACCTTGTTCGCTTGTTTATGCGCCAGCCAATTCGCACACACACACACCCAAGTAATCACCCAGAACACCGCTGCTGGGCTACCATAATAACTAGAAAACATTGCCTTGCAGTTACGGTTATCGATATTACTGGGTTTTTAAGTGATCTTTCTTATTAGCCCGATTTGCATTTATCCATCTTGCTCTCTAGACTCGGTGTATTTGAGTATGTGTGAATCAAAAAGAAAGCATCCACGATGCCTTCGCGAATGTGTGGTGAAGTGTGTAAAAAAAAGAGTGCTGCACATAAATATTATATTACTCGGTTGAGATAATTGTCTGTTCGCACTTATAATTGAGCTCTGGTTCAATTGATTTTTCGTTATAATTCACGGTACGGAGATCGTTTGCAAAAGTATATTTGTGCAGCCCGAAATGGGAACGAATGAAATGAAAAAGCGGTGTGAAAAAGACGGAAAAAATGTATGTTTTCACTGTTCTGTCATTAAATTACAATAAACATTGGGCGAATTGGTAGTCAGTTGGTGATTAAATTTCATCAAAACCCATTAAATTACAATTGATTCTGGTAATTCGGTGTGCCTTTCTGTTCACATTTTCAAAATCAACCAATTGAGCTTGGCAATTGTGTGTGTATGTGTACTATTTTCTTTTACGAAAAAAAAAATACAAGAATTATAGATTTATCGATTTTTCGAATCATCAATTTGAGAGAAAGAAATATAACGAAAAATAAAAGAAAATAGATCAATTTCAGGGTTATTCTTAGGTTTTGAATTCCATTCGTTGTATACCATTTGATACGTTTGCGCGCAAACATATCGAACAGCATCACATGAACATCGTCGGCTCTTTGTTACACAAACAGTGTACATCCGCACACGTTACGCGCGCCCCAAGAATGTGGTAAAGCCGAGGTAATGCGCAACTGATGAAACGTATCAATAAATCTGTCAATGCTGCGATTTAATTTCTAGATAAATAATATCCATGTACACCACGTACATTACACACGCACTTTGCACATTTTCAATACTCATTTTATCAACACACTGTCGAACGATATTATTAATTAAAATGTGTGGCGCTCTGGATTCAAATGTTCGACGATTTCACTGTTTTTCGACTTTTTGAAACCCATTCGGAACAAAAAGAAAAACACAAACGCCGAAAATGACATGCACACAATTCTTATTCGATTATTTTTAGTGTGTGTCAGCAAGAGTGCATCAAAAGTCGATCAAAATTCGGGAGCATTGTTAAGTGCAGTATGTTAACAGTTCACTGAACACAGAATGTTCGATTCGAAAAGTGAAATAAAACGTATGACATGAACGTTTAAATTTCCATTAACTGTAAATTGTTGAAATTTAATATGTGTTGAGTGTTTCGTTTTATCTTTCTCTCGGCAAGTTGTTCCACGAAATTAGCTACATACACACGCGTATATGCATGTACGAAATGATCGATTCCGTCTGATTCGATACCATCGAAAACGGTAGATTTATTCCGTATATTATGTTTATTGAAAAAAAAAAAAAAAACACTTGAGAAAAAAACCAATTTCGAGTGTCGAACGACGACGAAAAAAAGAACAAAAATATATATACACACACGAAAGGATTATTTCTAAACTCTTACAAATGTACAATTGGCACCTTCTTACGTATTTTCATTTCAATGCATTTAACACTCAAACCGTCGCGGATCTTTATCTTTTGGCCATGTTTATTTACGTTTGGAATTCAGCACCGTACAGCGATCAATGATATTTTATTTCATTCATGACGAGAAAAAAAAGCGTTGCGTTCGCCACCAAACTGATTTACGATTAAAATATTTCAGCACCCAAACTCTCGCTCTCTCTCTCTCTATCTCTCTCTCTCTCTCTCTCTTTATGTGTATCGGTGAGTATCATATCATATCACATTCGAATTCTCCGAAATCAAATTGTCTACAGATAGAAATGCATCTCTGTCTCTATCGTTGCCAGCTTAAATTTATATTCCAGGCTTTTTAATGGTTAGTGCGCTCAGCTTCTTACACTTTCTTCAATCGATCTTTTATTTCAGTTGCAAATTTATAACAGTTTACATCCAATTCTATTGAAATTTTCACAAGTTTTAAATTATCATATAGTGATAGGCAAATTTAAATTTAGCACAATTTGAAACAAATTTCAACCAAAATCAACCATGAGTTCAGGCTTATTTTTCGTTTTGGCAAACTATTTCTGGCATATATTTTTTTTTCACCGAAAAATAAAAAATTTGAAAACAAAGGCACATTGCATGCATTGTTTTCAAACTTATATCAAAATAGACAAAAAAATATTCTCTCTAAATAAAGTGAAACTAAATTCTAAGTAAAAAGAGAACAAAAAACAAAAAAAAATTGCTGCGATATAAGAAAAATTAAAAGATATTTTATGTTGTATTTTGTATTTAATAGGTACAGGGTATATAAATATCGTGTTTGAGTTTAACAGTTGGTTCGTGTTTCATCGAAAATAAATGGCCTTTTATTCGATTTGTTTTTTTTTTTTCACTAATCAGCGACATGTTCTTTAGTGAAACGACTGCTTTTGTTAGAACACATTCATTTGGCTTGCCACGATTGTGTTACTGCCGTTCACAAAAGATTTAATAAAACAAACAGAAAATTAAACGAAAAAAAGAGCAACTGCAAATACAGTACAAATTTGAAAACATGAAGAACCACCGAAAAGTCATTTGTCTCAAGAAACAGAAAACAATAAAAAATTGTAGTGTGATTAGGAAGGAGTGCAACCGACAACGATTTACTCTAAATCATATAAAAAATCGAACGTCTTGTATTCTTTTTGTGCTTCATTTAAGTCACTTTGATGTATGGATTTGCTGCTATGTTCAACGAAACAAGCGACATAACGGGACACTGATTTTATTTTGCACCAAGCAAACTAACAATATTTTATCAAATGTTTGGTCGGTTGGATTAACTCTTTCGGTGCTTTCTCTGGATCAATGCTAGTTTTTTTTGTTTTGAACATAAATGTTGGAGATATTTTTCGTCGACTTTTTGCAAAAGAAAATTCAAAAGATGTAAAAGTGTCATTTCGGTTGAATCATCAATGAAATCACAGAAATACAGAAATATTGAAGGTGAACGAAAAAATGAAATATAGTTAAAGGTTTTTTTTACTTGGGTAATAAATATATACATCTATAGAGATGTGTTTGTGTGCTAAAAATTACTCGTGCCAACGAGCTTGATGACAAAAGAATAGACACATGGCGAAGGACATGTCTATTATTCCATTTTCTTTGTAGTGATTTAAAGTTGTGCCGTACACAATAAATATATGGATATGTTTTTTTTTTTCATTTTGAGTTGGTCGGTTGTGCTTGGCATTTGATATGCGTACGGTGTATGTCCAAAGTCAATGAATATGCGCGCATAGGCAAAACGATCGATAGAAATGTATGCATACAAGTGCATTTCGGGTGCATGCTGAGAGCTTACAAATCTGTGACAGCATGACATATTTCGATAGAGGTTCGTTCGGTCGTGTTGTGTGTTCGGCTTTGTGCCAAAATGCAACCAATCGTGCATTACGATTGTTATCGAGACTTTTATTTACAGGTTGTGTGTGTGTGTGTGCTTGTTACGTTTCTTTTAAAAATGTGTATGTGTATATATTATGATCGGTGTTGCTCACCGGGTCACCGACAGACAATTGACGAATTGATGAAAATGAAAATTGCGCTTCGTTGTTCTCAAAACCCAAAGTTTATTTGTAGTTTGAATGGTTTAATGTTCTCATCTATATTTTGGCTATTGTTTGTTTGCTACTTTTAGGCACAGAACGCACAGTCAACGTCAGTGTCAAAGCATATCGCTTTCGATAGGGCGTTTTTGGCCCATTAACAAATTACATTAGTTTTTTTCTCTTTTAAAATGCATCGAGTAGCGATCTGACATTGATATTTACTGCTTTTTTTATGACACTTATATTGTTTAGTTTTATGGGCATGCGATTAAAACAAAACACTCTCGATACACAAAAGAAGATGAAATATGCTCACCTGAACTGGGTCTATCACTGTATCGCGTGCAATAAATCCATGCTGGCCAAAGTTGAGATCCATTTTCGTCTTTAGTGCTGCCTGTTTCGGATTTTGTATCATCCGACGACTCCATGCCGGAGTCCAAGCTGTTCGATTGATGATTGTTTTTTGTTGTTGCCGTCGTTGTTTCATTTGACACGGACGATGATGTTGAAACGGTTGCTGATTGTGAATCGCTCGACAATGACGAACCCGTACTCGGTAAATTGTCCAATTGTGATGAAGGTCGCTTTAGCGCTGTCTTTTTCGTTGGCGATGACTCAGAACGTGCTGGCGATGTTAATTTTATATTATTATTTAATGTTGACGGTGATGGTGTACTTGGGCTTTGACCAATTTGTGAAACTGTTTTACATAGATTTCCCAATGGTGGATATTTTGCAAGCACACTGTCCGTTAACAATCGCGTTTGATAATATTGTTGGTATTGTTTTGAACTGTTTAAAATATCCTCGTGTAATTTTGGATAGAGACTTTTGGCCAACGTATGTTGCTGTTGTGTTTGATGGTAAAAGTCGGGATACAATGGTGAACGATGATGTGGATCAAGTGGACTACCATCGATAAAACCATGAGCACCAGCACGATGAAGTGATTGCTGTGCAACAGCTACCGCCGCTTGGTAATGGCTCAACAATTGCTGTTGGTGGTGTAAATGATGTTGGTGCACTTGTTGTTGTGGCAATAATATATTTTGCGCCAGACGATGCACATCACTGCTTGGAAGAGCATTACTGAAATCGATCGCCATATTTTGATGGAATTTTGCTCGTTCATCGGTTACATCGATTTCCTCTTCTTCATCATCATTATCTTTTTTTTTTATTATAAAAAATAAAAGAAAAACCATGGGAAAATTATAAGTATTTTCGAAATTCTAATTGGAATCGAGTTGGTAGCAAATTCACAATTTAAATAAATTGGAATTTTTTTTCAATTCTCTCTTTGAAATTCACTGTTTCACATCTGATTTTTATTTTTAAATTCCTAACATTTCTATTTTATTGATTCAACTATTATAGGAATAAAATGTTCCAATAGCGATTTGACCATTTTGAAATTTTCGAGCAAATATTCGATTGAAATAAAAACAAGATTCAAAAGAATTTCATATGAAAGTCACCACTTACCATTGGACTCTTCGTCATCCGATTGTTGTTGTTTTTGTCGATCAAGTTTGGTTCGTTTGGGTGATGTAGCGCCACCATTTTCTTGGCAATCGTCGTCATACGGACGAAATAGGACACTGTTTTTCTTTTCACTAATCACTTTGTTATTGTTATTATTTCGACTGATTTCATTGTTATTTGTGGTTGGTAATTTGGTGTGGCCAAAATTATTGCTCAAAATATTTGTGATTGAGAATGCAATTGGTGTGGTTGGTGTTTGTTGTTGATGCGGCGATAATTTTTCATTGCATTTTGCTCTTTCATCGTGTTTCTCTTGTTTAATATTTAAACTAATCAACGATGGTGTGTTGCATTCAACAGCAGTTGTATTATTCGCTTCAGCTGTTGTTGGTGTAAGCGGTGTCGATGTTACCGGCGGCGCCATAGACATCTCTTGTTCGATAGTGAAACTATATATGTTCAATCAAATTGGAAATAAATGAAATCCATTAATTCTTCATCATTTGCAAAACCGCTAAATCAATTCCAATAAAACGGAATGTTTGTCGCCAAAGTGCTGTTAAAAGCAATAGCAAAAAAATAAATAATATAATTCACATACCCGTTATTATAAATGTTCTGTGATTCGGTGCCGTTGGTAACCAAAACGATCGCTGTTTTTTGCGGTGAATGTGGTATACCCGGTGGACTTGGTGCACTCTGTGGACTACACCGATCTTCGAATGCCATTTTCATGCACTTGTTCAATTGTTTTAAATAAATCACTGATCGCACGCACACATAAAATGCGACACCTCACTCATAAAACCACATACACTTTATCCTCTGAGTACAGTGTC
The DNA here is from genome assembly GCF_009176525.2 of Contarinia nasturtii. Classification (NCBI taxonomy): domain Eukaryota; kingdom Metazoa; phylum Arthropoda; class Insecta; order Diptera; family Cecidomyiidae; genus Contarinia; species Contarinia nasturtii. The sequence continues at coordinate 160,146 of NW_022200251.1, read as the reverse complement.
GAGTACTAAAGAAGGAAAAATCAAGATTAAAATCTCAAACGAAGTGGAGATCGTTGAACCCTCAAAATAAAATTCAATTTTATTTTTTTTCTCGATAATTTTAATTTAAAAAAAAATCTATAATTGAAGCACTGTTGTCTTAGCATGCACTATGCTTCACATGTGATACAATTTAGAACGCACTTGATTTTTCGTGTACCACACACTCGGTCGATGCACACAATTCGAATAATGTGAAAATTTCGAAAAAACGCGAAACCGTTTCGTTTGTTGCGCCTTAAAAGAGAGAGAGAATTTTTTTGTATGACGTGACACAGTCAAATGTCACCTGTAATCTGACAGACAGTTGAGTAAGAACTCATATTCAACGACTAAATTTGTTGTGTCTCTATTAAACATAATCTTCGTGTTGTCGTATTGAACAATTTGTGTGAATGTGTGCAGTGTATGGTTGCGCTTGTGTGGGTACGGCGTTGAATTGACTTGGCAACGCCCCTTAATTGTATTCTCGCTGCAAAGCAAGCAGCGAATGAAACAAGAACGAACAAACTATGAATACCGACGGTAAAATCATTTCACGTATTGTATGTCGATGGTTGGAGTGAGATGCAACACTTTTTTTGGTTCGTCATAAACAAAGTTGCGCACTGAACAAAGGTGGAGATTGAATCACAATGCACACACTTATACCATACCGTACGCAAGCGTTGAGCATGTATGTGCACCGTATGTCTGTGTGTGAGTATTCCAATTTGATGTTTGAATTAACCAGGCTCTGCAAGTCTTAACTTTCGTTACAATCGGATGTTGTGTCGTATTCGTATTAAGATCGTAAATACGAACGCAGTTAGTATATTCTCGGTGGTGTAGTAGAAGCGTATGTGCGACGATAGTGCGTATGGGCCAGCGTCGTATCAATGTGTGAGCTTGTTGACAGTTTATCAACGTATTATTATTGTTTCTGGTTGAGTTCTCTTCTCTATTTGCACTAGAGTGGATGGAGAATTGAACGGTTTTTTTTGGTTTATTTTTATTCTCAACGATGCCAAATACAGTTTGAATCAAATGTTCGCACAAAAAGTCGATTTATATCGATCCACTCTATTTCGTTGCTGTTTGCATTCCATACAATTTCTGTAATAAGCTCGTTTGTTATGCCACAGAGCATATTCTTATTCTGAATAACGTTGAGTTGAGCAATTTTTTTCTTCTTCTTTTGGTTTGTTTTGTGAGGGGCCGGACTTCCAGCCAATATATGCACAGAGTGTGCTTTAGCCACAACAATACAGCTATATTATACACGGAGATGTGATAATTTTCAATAGTTGTTATTTTCGTTTGAGCTATGAAATTAACCATTTATACTTTATTACATTATCAATGTTTGTACATTTTTATACGCGCATGTTTGAATGTCGCAGTTTTCCATGGCTAAAAAGGAACTATACCGAGTGTGTTTAATGCTGATTCCTTTGATATGCTCACCTTTTGCTTGCATTCCCCTTTTATGTCTGCATTGATTGAAATGACAGCATTCCTTCTGTTCCTCATTCATTTGTTCTCTCCCTTTTCTTCCATTTTAGTTAAATTGTTAAAATTCAAAAGTATTCTTTCAGCTAAAGCAGCACAAAGAAAACAAGAAGTAACAACCACACCAATATCAACCGCGACAAAGCGAAACAAATGCGCAAATGGTCGGTTAGTAGTTGTTTTGTTGATGAGTCGCTTACTGGTGTATACTATACAGTAAACCGAAATAAAAAAAATATATTTAAGATGATAATAGCATGCACACAAGCAACCAAAGCGAATGAGCACATTCTTCATTCGACTACGATGGCCATCAATGCGAACAACAAAGTTAAAACGAAACAACTTTATTTTTTACTTAATATAAATGTATACATAATTGTATTTTTATACTCAACCGAAGTCGCATATTAAAACGACAACAGTAAAAAAGACAAAACGAAAAATCATAACGAAAAGCAAAATGCAACTCACACAGGAATGCAACTTTCTACCGTCAAACAATCACATTAAATTGACTGAAGTCAAACGATTCTTTTTTCTTGCTTTATTATATTATTTATTTATGAATCTCGTCGTTTGCGGCAACGTGTTTGAATGTTCTCTCGCTTTGTTTTTTTTTTTTTTCATTGCTGTCCGTCATAAATTGGTGAGGCTCTGTCTCGTACCTGATTACCGTCTTGAAGACGTACGTGTTAAAAATACGCACTACTTTACTTTTGCCGTTTAAACGTGCTAACTATTGAACTCCGGTAATTGGAAGCAATCATTCGTGTATGGATTTTACGCGTACGCAATTCAAATAATACCGAACAAATACAAAGTAAAAATCCATGAAAGTTGTGTGTATTCAATAACATTGACCGAATCGAATAAATGTACCGATATGCATTCAAACAAAAATCGATTGAACAGATGAAATTGCTCAAAATTGACTATCGTGTACAGCATGGCACTGAATCCATTTGACACGATCACCTTCTTCGTGCAGATGTCTCTATTTTTCTTGAGATGCGATCGAAAAACAGCAATCGTTTCATGATCTTTTGTCGATTTTATGATGTTGTAAAATCGCAGCTTTTGATCTTAGAGAACGATAGTACATCGCGCTTTCAACGAAGAGAAGAAGAAAAAAAGACATATTTGTTTCGTATTTTTAACACAAAAAACGTGATGTATACCACAGAGATAAAACGAATGGATTTTGTCTTTCGGTTGAATTTCATTTGAATGGCTTAAATAATTATTACACGCTGACTAACATATAGAATACATATTTTATCGACAGGAGACAATTTTCAAGTTTTTTCATTTCAAATTATTTTTTCGTAAAAATTTAGTCATCAGAGGGATGATATCTACAACAGAATTTTTTCAAACCTATTTAGAATTTTAGTGCCTAATCAATGTCATTAGTGCTCAATTCGTGCCCGCGATTAGACATGGTTTCCCGTAATCCCTTAATAAGGATGTAAGAAAATCAAAAAAATCACCTACCCGTCTCATTGTGCCCCATTTTTGAGGGTTCGATAATTTAACCGAACCAAATTAATTAAAAATGAACTAGAAATTTCTCTGATTTTTGGAGATCTCGAAAATTTGATGAACGAATTTACCAGCGACAAGAGTTGTACTTTCATTAAATTTGGCTTAAATAAAATCTTTTTTTAATTTTTTATCATTTATCACAGAAGCAGCGAATATTCTCTAGAGCAATTTATGTCAAGAGAAGCGTTCCGATGAGTTGAAGAAGCTGAGCAAAATATGAAAAGTTAAAAAATATCAAAAATCCTAATATAATTAATTTTAATTGCTGCTCAGTCATATGGCTCCTGAGAACGCTTCTCCTCACATACATTGCTCTGAACAGTGTCTGATTTTATTTCAAATGAAAACTGTTTACCGAAAATATAAAATAATCCGCAACTGTTTAAAGAACCGACTACTTTTTTCTTCCGAATAATCAATCAATTTGGTTTCTATTCCTTGGATAATTTAGTGTACATTGAAAGGTGTAAAAAGTGTAAAACTCTTATATTTTCATGTGGAAAAAAATATTTAAATTTAAAATGAAAACTATTTATGTTTTGTTAGAACAAAGTTTATACAATTAAGTTCAAACAATGAATATTGAATGAAATATATTGAATAATTGATGTATAGAAATGGAAAAAAAATCGTCGATAGATATATCAATTTTTTCTGATTTAATTGCTTGATTGTCACACACTTTCATCGATATAATCAAAGAAGTGTATTTGGTTTTGGTTTGCCCATCGTTGGAAATTCTTTCGCTTTTCTTAAATAGAATAGTGTATCATAAATCAATTATGCTTCTTCAGGTAATTTGAACTCAAATTGGATTTTCTCATAATTTCTTGTTAGATTAATTTTTTCCATAATTGGTACTTTTACAGTATTTTCTCATGATTTCCGCTGCTATTTTGCGCAGCCGTTTGATGTATTATTTACCATTGTTCATCTAACGAATTTGTAATCGAATGATGGCCAACCCGGTGGGCGCTGGTGAAGCACTTTTTGTATGGAAATATTTGTTGAAAATTCAACAATACGCCACCTATTAAAGACAATAAAGATTTTCGTTACTACTGCTGTCTTGACACAGCTCTAGCGAACTATATAGCTGTATTGCAAACGTATTAGTACTGACACCGATTCTGTGTATGCGTGTGTGTTGTAAATTTTGCACAAGCAGGTACGGTTGACGACTGAGTGCAGAATTTGCAATACAAACGGACACACAAAATCAGAGTCAGTGTGTTCTTTAGTAACAAAAATCTTTATGTATTTTAATAGATGTCGTATTCGTTGAATCTTCAACAAAAAATCTTCGATACCAGCGCCCACCGGGCCAACCAAATGTACGAAGAAAAAAACAATAGCAACAAAAGTCAGCAAGTACCATCGATCAGCGAAACAAACTTCAAGAATCGCCTTTATAATTCAATTAAATTAATAAATGCTTACACATTTTTACTTATTATTCTCTCCCCAAATTACGTGCGCTACTACAATTTCTACCAATTTCATGCACGAAACAAATTAAATTTTGTGTATACGCTCGTCGAGTTGACTGTGTGTGTGTGTGTGTGTTTTTTCGCTTCGCGGTCGCTGCTTCTGTTGCTATTTCCATTTGTCGTTTCAATTTCAAACGTTCAGTGAGTTGAGCAATTAACACACAGTGAGAAGAATGAAAACACAGAGAGAAAAAAAAAGCGAGTGCTACCAGTCCAATGGCAACAACAATCAAATAAACGGTGGTTCGCTCTGCGTGCTCAATTAAACTATAGTTCGATACAGAAAAGCTATAAAAGAGTTTTTTTTTTTGCTTCTGCTACAATTTATTTCAGTACGTTTTGGGTATACGTGTAAATATTCAATTAAAATGATTAAAGAAAATCGATGTACGTTTTTTTTGTGTCTGTCATTCGACCATCCCACAATATATACACGGTTGCACTGCATTGGCGATGCTTAATTGCAGTCTAAAGTTGTCAATCCTGAGCATCGTCGCTCTCTCTGAAACGACCGAGTTTAATCGACATTTTTAAATACTGCCGAAATAATATACGACTATATCCATTGTTTATTGTACTGTTGCCCTTTGAAAGTGCCCTTTTTTCTATCTACGGTATCATTTCACTTTAATAAGTATAATAAAACAGAAGCGTGTAATTATAATGAGTATAAGGACCAATCAGTTTCGCACGAATTTAATTCTTAATTTAATGCATCATAACATATTCATCTTCAATCATCAACTGGAGAATATCATTAGTTCGATGATTTACCGGCCCTTCCAATTTGGCCAACGTGGAAGCGAATTCTGCACTGCAAAATGATGAAATTAACGGATATTTTGGACATACGAGCGTATCGCGTGTAATGCATCGAATGTAAAAACAAAAATTATTATCAATCCGAAATATGTGTGCCAATGATCATATTATAGCTCGTTATGCTCTGCCATAATCGAGCTAATGTGTCGGACATAATTGAGTTAAAAAAAAGTATTTTACAAGCGCAACAACGGCTCTTCATTTTCCGATCAGCGATCACATCGATATTACGATCATGAGCAACTTATTGCATCGATAAATACCAATGTGTAGTTTACATATTTTTCAGTTTAAAATAAGCGTCGAACAACAATCGACACAATGCGAAACTGTCGATAAACACAACGACAAGCAGACGATCGCGTAACAATATTAAAATTGGCCAAAACAACAACAACTGCTACAGCAGCAGTCAGCATAACGTTTTCATTCGTTTCATTTTTGAATGATTGAATTGTCTCTCATGATATATTAATTTATCCAAAAAAAAAAACAACTAAGAGAGAAAAAAACGCAAACAACCACTCAGCGATCAACGGACGATTGAGCTCACGCGCAAAAATGAATATATATGTGAAACGAAATGAGCGCGCGCTCGCACTTTCATGAAGGCATTAAGAGAATTGCTTTTATTATTGCGCGTGATGCTGTATATACATATATATATATATTCGTATTTCATCAGTGAGTCTTTCTGTGTTTCTGATGTGTTATCGGCTTTGATGGTTAATTTCGTGGCTTGCCCGCCAAAGCACTATATTGGAAGCTGTGCCGTATTATATTGTGTATTGAAAAAGGCGGCGATTACGATCGCAAATGCTTTAACAAAATGTATATTATAGAACCAGTTTTGCCGCAGCATCATTTTCTACTTTAAATGCTCTTTTGATACGAGTGTGTGTGTGTGCTTTTTGTTTGTGTAAAAAGATCCAAATGAATATAATATTTCGATATTAGTGATGAAGTTTCATAGCGCGCAAGAGATAGTTAACCTCTTCTCTTCATTATATGGCGACTTAATTTTCCGAAAAGATATCTTTTCTTTCACTACCGCTCCCCTTAAATGGGCATATATTGCAGGTAGAGGCTAGAAGCTCATCAGCGTCATTTCTATCTCTCGTTCTCTCTCTCTCTCTCTCTCTCTCTCTCTCCATGTCTATAAGTATTCGGTTTTGTTGTATTCAAAATGCTTTTCTCATCGTTTCCCAAAACAGCATTCCAGTGGTGCCGAGATATACGAGAACAAAACGAAACGAAATATAATAAATCTTTCTAATTATGTCTGACTTTGATCAGCGCTCACAGACTTCTAGAGTGGTTTTCGTGTTTTTGAAAACCGAGAGCGAGACAGGATTCTCTCATGAGTTGAAACATAAAACTATAAATTAAATACGGTGTATGTGTGTATATGTGTCGTAAAAAAATAAGACATATGCGATTCGAGAACAAATAAAATAACAACGAACGCCATCCAAATCAACCGAAACCAAACAAAAAATGAAACGAACGTAACAACAACAGCAGCAGCTATTGGGTCTCGATCGAGGCGGATATTGCATGCCTGCCTATCGATGTACTCGAATTTATTAATTTATACCATTCGATTTTAAAATAGATATTCTCTCACTGTTCACGAAAAAAAAAATACTTATAATAACAGTAATAATTTCGAGGAGGCCACGTCAAGATTCATCAAACGAACAACGCATGATTTTCCGTTAATTGTTTTTAATGGTTTCAGGTATTTTGATCGGCGATAACACCATCCATTAATTGCCCCCATAATTTTTTTCCCGCGTTGGGAATTCAATTGTCTTCGCATTGACTCAACTCCAAACACAACGCGCCAGTCCAAATTATTTTGAATTTAAAATTACGATTGAAGAGGGAGACGAGACAAAAGAGAGAAAAACGAAAATGTAACATAAAAAAGGTCAATTTAAACCGATTTGATTGAAATATCGCATTGACATGTATATACACGTCGTGAAATATAATCGCAAATGTCATTTAATAAAAATAAAAACAATAAAAAAACCAATCAAAAGTGATGTTTATTTTTGTTTATTCATACTCGAGTTTTTTTTCTCTTCAATTTATTATTTTAATATTTTAATGAAATCATCTCAATAAATAGACAAAATAAACTTGCGAGAGAAAAAAACAACCATTCACATAACAAAACTACCGGCGAAATATGCAACACGAACACGCTTCTCAAAATAACATAATCAGCAGTTCGGGTCAAAAGATGAATATGCGAAACCGAAACCGCAAGCGTAAAAGAAATTACGTTCGACGGTGCGAATGATATTGTTGTTGTACTGTTGATAGATTCACCGAGAGAGTCATGCGAAAATGGTTTCATTTTATGGAATGCGAACATCAAAGCGCGAACTCATTTACATACTCGGTGATCGGCTCGATTCAGTATGTGTGTGTGTGTGTGTCGGTTGTGTGTTTGGTGTGAATGGAACATATCGTGAACATGACAATCAAAACATTGCGTTCATCAATTGATTAATTAAGAGTTTATCGCAAAAGATAGACCTTTAAAGTGTGTGCTTTTTTGCACACAGAAAGAGAAAGAAAGAGAGAGAACACCGGTCGTTCGGCAAACCGAAAAGAACACATTTCGAGCAAAAACAACAACAAAATATTACCCACGAGTGATTGAATGAATCAGTCCATGCGGTTGGTGCGAGTGAGACGACTAGTCATGTGTATAGTGAATGTATTTATGAAAATGGGCGGTCACCATATGTTATGTATATATGTGATGCGTTCATATAGAAAATGTGTGCTCTCAACAATAGCATATGCTATGCTATGTATACATGTACATAAAAAAACACTCACACACACACGCTTTCGCTCACATGCACACACATTGGTCGGAATATGGTTTGTTGCTTATGCTGTGTCTCTCCTTCTTCTGTACATATATGAAGATGGTGGAATCCGTATCATATGTGCGTTGCATCTGAATCAATTTCCATGACTTTAACATTTTGTAACATTTCTCTCAACAATATTGCTTGATTTTCAATAGAGTTTTTTTTGTGTGTCTTCTTTCGTTTGTTTGCACATTTTCATGCGAAAATGACGGCACCATTAGTTTGAAAGAAAGTAATTTTGATTTTGAAAATGTTGCCATTGATGATATTGGCCATCCATTGGAACGTATGTGTTGTCTGTTGCTAGGAGACAACAGTAAACACATGGCTTTGATTCCATGTATGTTTGCGCACATTTTCGTCTCACTATGAATTTTAATTTGGTCTTCAGTGAAATTCGATTTGATCCGAATTTTGATCACTTGCGGATATCGCTAGATTTGATGAATGAAAATGATTCAATTAATTTTGTCGGAGAAAGAAGAACAAACACGAATCAGAATGCGAACAAGACAAATAAAATTTAATTAAGTCAAATTTTATTCATTTCCTTCCACAGCTGATGAATACGCGCCATCATTATTGATGAAATCATTTTACATTTATGTACATTCACAAAAAAAAAACTATAGACATACACGTTCACATACATCATAGTAATTTTCATTGAATTATTCACACCAAAATATACACAACGATCATTATTTCGGGCAAATTTAACATAACAATGTTTTTTTTCTTCTTCTCTTAATTTTCTATGTGAGTAGAATGAACATATCGGCCAGCCGCACTTTACAAATGACTCTTACCTATTGCTAGTTCCCTATTCGAATATGAATAGAAATATAAAAAAAAACTGACTATGAAATTAAATTATTTTCATTTATACAACGTAATTTTGGTGTACGGTTAATTTGTTCACATTTAATATATATATATTCGTCTTGATTATTCATTCCATGGGTTGAAATTATTTATACAGAATATATATTTGATATTTGTTGATGATGCCGCACCATGTCATAATCGTGCACAAATAAAACCGACGAATGAAATATACAGTCGCCGTGTGATAGAGTTAGAGAGGGAGAGGAAAAGAGAGAGAGACACACACAGCCCGACAATGATAATAATGATGATGATGAGCCAATAGACGTTGTAATTTGAAAATTAAGTCGATTTTCATGCTGCGGCTAAAGAAAAAAGGATGATATTGTCTCTATTTCCGCTGTGCATTTCATTTTCATGACTCTTTCTTCGGCCGACCTTTCTCTGTAGCAGTCTTCTCTCAATTTCTTTTTTTGTGTGTGTGTCTGCCTTTTTCATTGTGCCATTAGGAGGATCCTACACAATAAAAGTGAGCCGCACCGAAATTAGTTTATTCCATTTCATGGATTGAAACAAAATAAAGAAAAAATGTACGAAAGAAAAGCCCAATATCAAAATGTACACGATAAACCTTTATTTGTCATGTTAATCTCAGAAAGGTGAAATGGAGAAAGAAAATGCCATAAATCGATTGTCGACATTTAAAAAATGTTAGAAAATGGTATGCGCATTTGTTATTTAGTGATTTTTGGGTATTACTATTTCGAAAAACAAAAGAGAGAGAAAGAGAGAGAGAGACGAAGAGCGGGGAATGAACCAACGAATCGATGCATTCCAAACGATACGCATTTGACTTCATTTTATTTTTGTTTTTCTTTATCCTCTTTGATGCAACGTAATTTATTGATTTAATTAAACCCAAATCAACGAAAATTTCTTCTTCGTTCACATTTACACTATTTTTCTCTCTCACCTCATCTCATCTCATTCGATCGTTTTCTTGTACATACGGTGTGCATCTTCATGATTTGCCTTGTCTTCATTCTGCCATATAATGTGATGCAATGCGCTTCATCATTCTCGCCATGTTTGGGCCTCTTTAAATTGAAATATATCCATTGAAATGAAACATGAAAAAATGCCCAACAATTATTAATTATCTCTCTGAATACTCTTTGTGTACGTTTTAATTTAACAACAAAACAAAAACCAAAACCAAAAAAATCAAATAACAACAACAACAAAATAAACTACAAACAATCATCATTTGTTATATAATGTTTGAACATTGATTGAGGCAAGATTAGACACTTCAACCCAAACATCTCGGATCGAAGAGATCCTTTTGTGATTTATACAATGAAATAAATGTTTTAATTTTTCTTTTTATTTGAAAATGATAACTGCCACATATACAAATTGCTTATTGTTTCTGATTTGGATCATTTCAGTTTAAGGCAAACAGACGCGCGCATATATATATTCATTTCCACTTGGAAATATGTGGAATAAAAATGTTGACCACTCGGAAATTCTTGGCAATTTGTAAGGCAATCTAGTATTCAATGATCAATATCTAAATGAAAACATAAACGAAAATTTAAATTGACATTTAAAGTGAAGAAAAAAAATGACAGGTGAAAATGAACGAACACGAATGTGTCACCGTCCAAATATAGGCAGCGAATAAAAACAAAACCGTTCAATTTATTTGCCACATGACCAAAACGAGCGAATTGAATTATATTGTGGTTATGGAATGCGAATATCTATATGTACAATGCAATGTGAACGATAATCAGTTATTCGCTTCTCTCTCTCTCTCTTTCTCTCACTCTCTGTCATCCTTTCTTTCAGTGTCTGTTTGGCAAAGTGTTTTTCGCATATTTTCCGGTCTGTGTGCGCAATTATAAATCATTTACGGATTGTCCGCGCCATGCTCATTTGCCATGTTAATGAAAACAACAACGACAACAACAACAACAAAAATAAGGAGAATAAAATATATGTATTCATAATTACCATTTTTGATATGATCGAATGAAGCGAATGCAAGCGATAAACACCATTCTCTCATGATTTTCATATTATCGATGGTATTATGATAACTTCGCCAACTTGTCGTACATATTTGAATTGAGTGAGCGAAAGACGTTTTTATGTCTTTAAATAGGTGAGAAATCAACCAAATAATTGTCTTCAATGTTAAATTTATATTTCTTTTTCTCTTTTTTTTATTTCTTTTCTCTGTGCTCTTCTCGGCTGAAGCAATCATGACAGTGCGTTTTAATCACACGTTTATGCTTTTAATCATTAGCAAAAAAGAAGTCAAAAGCTCGAAATTTTGTCAAATATCAAAGGAAAAGCACGACAACAATACCAATTTTAAACTCATCAACCGCTTTCTATTTTTGTGTAAAAAAGAATCGTTCCGCTCAAAATCACAACGCACACTTTGCCTAATTATAACCATTGGCATCAAGAAGAAAAAAAAACCAAAATAATAAAAAAAGGCAGTAAAAGTTGAAAATTCATTGATGCTGAGCATTGATCAATTGAGTCCATTTAAAAATGGTTCGTAATGCGAACAAATCTTGGGCGCATTTTATCTCTATCGCCAAGTCTGTGTTTCTGCACTTATATTAGCTTGTTATAAATTTGCTTTATTCACTCCACTGTTGTTCCTGCTCTTGTTTTATATTTATATTTTTATGATAATGTTAACAAGTTTTTTTTTTTCACAAAATTATAATTATGGTGTTTGCTTGTCATTACGGTGAGCCGTTTTTTGTTTCATAAATATATGAATATCGTTCGTTTGTTTGTTGATCTTTTTATTTCAATTTAGTTATGTTATTGGTGGTGTGTGAGTGTTGTTGTTGTTGTTTTTCAAGTCATTTGTTTGTTTTGAATGAGAAAGAAGGCAGCAAAAAATGCATTGTGCTGTTGTTATTTGTGTGCATTTCATCCAATCGCAAATGTTTCTGAAATGAAAATAATTCTCGAATAAATATCTTCGTTTGATTATAATTTTCTCATCTCATTTTTTTATCAAGCGCTCGCTCGCTCGCACAGACAATTGCAATTGCGTACTGTGATCATTGTTATTTGGAAATCATTTGATGAGTGATACGTTAGGGCTGTGCTGTGCACAGAGTATTCCCCATCCAAACCAGTCTCAATTGCCCTATAAATGTGGTAATAAGATGGTGAAAGAAAAATAAGTGAAAAATAGAGTCTTTAATAATTATAAAATAATTGTAAATGATATTGTATTTGTAATGTGCAACTAAGCACAGGTAATCATGAAATTTGCAAAAATTGTTATGTGTTCACTTCATAAAACTAATAAACGTGGCGACGTACATCGTTTTTTTTATCTTCGCTCTTCCCATTCTCTCTCTCGCTCTCTTTCTCGACATTTTTCCATTCCGTGCCGTAATTATCGGGGTGTTTGTAGTTGCTCTTGTCATTGTTCAATTCACTCTCTCCATAAATTTATATGTATATATACATATAGAGCATATCTCGCATTGTTATTGTTTTAATGCTGTTTTTTTCTTCTCTCGTTGTTATGTGTTGTCGTTGTTTTTATCCATCATCTTCTTTTTCAATCATCGATAAAAGGCAAATGCAGAGCATCCTCAATACATTGGCATAAAAAGGACAGGACAGAGAAGCAACAGAACAAAAAGAAGAAGAAGAAATACAACACCATGCATATACTATCATTCGTTGCTACTTCTTGAATTCATTGTTTCGCATTGAACGTGTTCTTTTTAACATTTTATTACTTGTAATTTCTACAGAAAACATTATTACGGCTAAATATGGTGCTTATGAATGTGTGTGTGTATCTTTTTGTAAAATGATTGACTATGAATGCAATTCTATGGAGTGCGCGCTGCGTGTAGAAAAATTCGCTGTGCATAACACACAAACAAACAAACAAATTCGCCATAAAAAAGTGGCAATCCTGAGCAACGCGCGTTTCAAGAAAAAAACCATACCACTTAACATTTTGCTCGTTTTGCTGTATTGTTTACTCATTTTGTTGTTTTTATTTCATTATTACACATACACACCGCTCATTTACTCGCTCGTTCACATATCACTTACAATCAATGAGGAATTACTCGTTTATCTGCGATATGACAGGCACATAGACAATGTGCTCATGCGAATGCATTGTGGTTGCTGCAGTGTTACACCGCTGCTGCTGCTGCTGCGCGCAGATAATTAATGATCGTTCATTTGAATTAAATTTTAGCCATTTATGTGTGCATAATTTTTATTGTTTGTTGATTTTCATATTTGGCAATTGTATATTTGTCTTGAACAACCGAAAAATATGCAGAAAACGAGTTACAACAACAACTAAAACAAAAAAAAAAACTCGCATTTAAACGGTGTATAATTTCGTTCCGTGACTATTTTTAGCGTGGAGAGGAACAACGCATGCAACACAAAAACAAACCACATTCTCTCTCTCTCTCTTTCTACCGTGCTATTGTGCTGTTTTCGTTTAGTAATTTATTATGCAAACTTCCACATTATGATCAAGTCTATTGTAATAATTACAGAATTTGGTATTTGTTTTTTTGTCTTGTTCCTTTTTTATTGCGCTGTCTCCTCTCTCTCTCTCTTTCTTTCTCATTTGAAGAAAAATGTTTTTCTCATTTTCATTTGAAGTTGTTCGACGTGTTTATTCTTCGCCAAATACATTTGCACTCAGAATTTTTTTTTGTTTCGATTTTCATTCAATTTGAATAGCACATCAAATGTTTCACCCAAAAGGAGTTGCAAAAGAAATTTATTGTCGCAATTAAAACAACATTACTCTTCGTCTATCTCAAATGAAAACTCATAATTTGTATGAGAAGCATAGGAGTGGCTGCAAAAAAAGAGTGTTACTAGCCAAAACTGTGCTACTGACCTCGTGCAATTTTTGCGAATAATTATGGTGTACTTGTTAATAATGGCTCCAATTTTCATATTTTACCAAACTATTTCCGATGCACACACACTCCAATGGAAAAAAATCTACTTACCTTCATGGTATGCGCATCAAATTCAAATCATTTTTACAAAATGAATTTCCTTTGCGGTGCGCAAAAGACAGAAATTCCGTTCATAATTCAATTGGTTGGAATGATGATTTGAAACGAAGCCAACAAGAATATGAAATATGTGTCTAACATCTAATTGTTTTGTCTTATTTTGATTGAAGCCTCCATTCATCTCCTAATAAATCAAGTTGAAACTAAATTATTTAGCCTCAATTCTAATGGGTTTCCACTTCTGGTGGATACTCCAATGTGAATGTGCTGTTCAACATTTGCAAACAAATCATTAGACAAGTTATTGTTGTTTTTTTTTTGTTGTTGCTGGTTTTGTTTGGTATGTGTTTGGTGCGGTCTGAATGCGCTAGCGCTATCTATGTTTTTCCACGTGAAATTAACCATGGATAAAATAATAATGAGCTACTGTTCTAATTCACACACTCCAACATAACTACAATCAAAACAATGCAATTCATCTAAAAGAAAAAAAAGTACATTATCTTTGCAAACGATGATACTATTTTTAATGATGATTTCTAAAAATGGCGTAAATCATCATAATTAGTGGATGGGAGCTTGCGCTCAGTTTATTCTCCTTCCACACGTACGGCACTTTTTTCTTCTTCTTCTTCATCGCGTTAATCAACTTATAGAAAAACGATGTTATTATAGAGCATTACAGCGGTTTGGATTTGCTCCCTCTTTTTCTCGCACGCCGCAATTTTCATAGTTTAATGCCAATGCTGCTTTCAGAATGACTCCCATTCTGCCGTTGTCTTATTAATAATAAAAATTAGTTTTATTGTTCAAATTGTTTTTCATCGCTTCTTTCTCTCAAGTCTCAACCAATACCATCCACACACACTTACAAAAAAGTATTCGCAATAAAATCACAATGTTTTCAGTAGTATACATGATGATAGAGAATTATATTCGATGGTTTTTCTTCTTTTTATTTGCCCCGGCTGAAAATTACCAATTGAATAATTTAAGTATTCGAAACACGGAGTCTTTGTTTGAAAATGATTGTTATATACACTTTTCTTTTTTAAATGCAAAAAAAAACCCGAGCTTAGCACGTTTCCTGTAAAGTTTACGGATCGGAACTTTATCCAATTGAATTCATGAAAGCAGATGAAGAAGAAGAAAAAAGAAAAAAAAAAACAGCATTTAATGAGCAATTTTCGCTGAGAATCTTCCGTTCGGTTTGGCGGTGCTTTTTGTTTCAAATCACACATTTAAATCAAATTTCACACATTGAATCGCAGCTAATCGACACCAAACCAATCGAATGTGCACGTGCAAAATAGTATCTCAGCCGAAACAAAACACATTCAACAAACAAAAACAACACACACACACACACATCATGTTCATTACCTTGTGCCTTTTTTTATTCGGCTTTCTTCGCATTGCATTTAATTAGTAATTTAGACTTTGCTGTTGCTGTTCATTATACTTTGGCTCTACAGTCTACATATTTCGTTGGCTTGAGCGGCATTTGGTAAAGCATATAAAACACCTTTTTAATACGTACTTCATTTGAAATTGCTGGATTCTGGTACAAATATATCCATTTAAAATCGATTTGAAATGTTTAATGACAAGTGCTACAGTTTTCGAAGAGAGAAAAAAAAAACAAGAAGTACATGTACACAATAAGAAAATGGCCGAGTGTTGAAAGATCTATGAACTCGAATATGTTTAAATCTAGTTTTAGCATTGGGTCAATGAGTACCCAATAAAGTCCATTGGGACGCATAATATACGCACAATAATCGCTGAACTTATCATATTAACGCCATCTATAATTTCTTTTATCCCAATGATTTCGGCAAATTTTCTGGTGTCCTATTGAATATATAAGGTGTCATCATTAAGGAACTCCCATCAAATTCTATGTCTACAAAAAAATGTTGAGCATAAAATACTTTTATGGTCACAGTTGACAGTTCTACATTTAATAGTTCAATCGATTTCCATCAAGTATTGGTGAAAAGATCAGCAACTTGGTGAACTATTGCTAAAAAAATGAATCGTTATAAGAGAGATGGGGCTGAGTGTTTTCAAAATTCTGACCCAATCTAAACTTGAAAGAGGCTTGTGCAATGCAATGGAAGCGGCTTTTTCTTCCAATTAGTGCTGCCGTTGATGGGGTAAAAAGTTCTTAATATATAATTTTATATCTTTTGTATTCGAGACGGTGATGAGTGTGCTGCAAGTTTTCAAGTTAATCTTGTTTGTTGTAAAATGAGTAAAAATCGAAACGAAAATCAACTCTTAAGGCGAGCAAAATCGCGTAATGAAATACTTATTTGTTTATGTAGCAATTGCAGCTTACCTGCTTGGATTATCTCAAATAAATGGACATAATACATGCAGTGTACAATCGTTACCGAAATATATTTTTTTGTGATCCTAATTAATAGTGAGAAGCAATGCATTTCATATATATTCATGGGCTCGTGAACCATGCAAATGCAGTAAAACAATTCTGAAAAGAAATTCAGAATCGAAAAATGTGGAAAATCGACTAGCAGAGGATGTGGAGCGAGAGCAAATGGCACGAGACGAAAAAAAAAATACTGGTGAGCAAATTAGAACGAATGAATGGCAAAGAAGTAGAAAACTATGAAATGGAAAATACTTGGGAAAAACATCAAAATAGCGAAAATAAATTTATAGTAAAACTACACCTTCTTTTATCAACGAGATCGCCAGCACAAAGCACAAAATTGCCACAAATGCTTCTTCGACGAAATGCCGATTTGCCGCTTCATGCCAAGCTCATTTTAGGGCTGTGTGTACGGTGGCTATGTTGACTGTAGTAATTCGAGAAACAAATCGAGACGTAATTATTTTCTAGTTCACGCTCCATGTCCATTCTTATTGAATGTTTAAAGCAAATGTGCATTTATACGATCGCCACAAACATTTATATATTATATGTGTATTTGTGTGTGTGTGTGTGTGTGTGTGTGTGTGTGAGAGAGAGAGAGAGAAAGAGAGAGTTTTTTTCTTCTCTCGTTTGATTTTTTTTTATATTCAAAAAACACATATCCTTCGTATTGAAGTGCATATTTACGGGCCTATTTCACACCATGCAATTCGTTATATCTTCGAAACCAAAATTACTATTTATTTCGTGCAATCGGTGGATTTTGGTTTGGTTGCTGATTTAGTCTCGAGCCGGGTCTATTGTACTCAATATTGTGTGTATTGTATGTTTCCTTTTGATCTCGTTGTTCTTATTTATTTGTAGAATTATTTTCACTTTTCGTCGCTTTCCTTATCGGTAACGCGATTTATTTGCCGTTCGTTCGTTGGTTTACAAAATCAGTTGCTTGTTCTCTCACACTTTCGTTTGCGTTTCTATTCCAATGGGATTATGGCATTGGTTTGCACTCTCTTTCTCGTTTCTCATTCCCGTTCTGCTGTTGTTTGTTCGCCAAATCGCGTCCAATTTACTTGAAAATAATTCATATTTGATGAATACACCAGAGCAGTCTATCTGCGCACTCATACTTTTCGCTAAAATTAAATGGTAAGTGCTGTGTGCAGCGTCTATTTCACCTGGTAGCAAAAAAAACATGCACTCTTTTTTCTGCTTTGGCAATCGGTAGGCAAAATAGATTACGTGCGGATGGCCACCGATGCGCGCACGTTTGTTGGGCACTTTGCAATTGGCTGCAAAAAGGTGTTGAGCGCGCTAAACGCTAACGTTTGTTCATCATTTAGCACGAATGGGAATGCCAATTTAGCGTGAATGTGTGTTTTATATATTGTGTTGCCGACATTGTGTTGTTTGAAAGGGCTATTTTTTTCGGTTTGTCATTCGACACATGAATATATTTGGATAAAAAGGCGAAAATTACCACACGGTGAAAATAGAGCGTGTGCTCGCGCTCTCGACACAATACAATATATGCTCTATTTGCCGTGTGTGTGTGTGATTTGGTGATTTTTGTGCTCGTTTTCTCCCTTTTCTCGTTCGTTCAGTTTCATTTTCGCCGGTGCTTTTTAGTTTTGTTGCTTGACTTTTATTCAGCGATTCTTTCTCACTCGCGTTCCGACCCATTGCAATGAATAGCGAGAAAGAATTATTGCCTGTCTGTCGTTTTGGTCATTTTCAATTCAACGAACACCGATCACAACCGCAAACAAACGGTACACACAAATAGTTTAACATTGTTTATTTATTTTAAGTTTTACATGCCAGGCTCGTTGTTTTTTCGTCTACATCAAGATATATAAATTCAGTTTATGAATTATTTTCCACAAATGCAAATCTAATCACACACAAAAAAGGGAAACTCTCGGCTACCATACTTAAATCTTTCTCGTACAAATGCGCTCGCATACACGTACAACTCATTCCAATTCTTGGAATTGCCCGACATCAAGACAAGACACAATACCACATATAACGAATAACAGCGAACCCGATTGGCTTGTCTAGATCGCGAAATGAATTCGTAACCAGTGTGTATACAATGTGTTTTTGTCGAAAATTAAAAACAGTTGGCATCGACGCTTAACTGATTTGCAACTTGTATTAATATAATTACAATATAACAGTGCTACCCATATTATAGGTAATATTTTGGTTTTGCTCGTTTTTTTATGAATTTGGAATTTAAACATTCGGATCAAGTAGCTTTCAAATGAGATATATTCATTTAATCTTATGGCACACCGACTTTAAACCTCGTGAACATTTCGAATATTTTCCACTTCGTGTGTGTGTGCTCCGTTTGTTTGACGACGCGAACAATTTAACGGCGATACATTCGAACATGTGATGTGTTTGCAAGCAGTGTCCATTTAAGATATGAGCATAACTTATAGACTAGATCAAAATAAACAGGTGTTGTTTGACGTTCTTTTTTTCTATATCAGTTCCAATCTCCAATTTACCGACAAAGTTTTTCTCTCTATTTTCACTTCGATTCAATGTCTTTCGCTTTTCAATTCTTCATTACGACTCTTTCCTTATATTATTTTTTTATATTTTCAATGTCAAACGTGCAATCGAATGTGTTTCAATTGTTTCGAATCACCTATTGAATTCACCATTTGATTTGTTCATTTTCTAGTTTCACGATATAGAAAGAGAGAAAGACAGAGAGGACGCGATAGAGGGAATTGTGTGTACCATGTGCTGTAAGCGCGCTTTGTGAGTTTCGTGAGTCTAAATTTGCTCAATTGCAACTCAACTGACGGACAGGAAACAATCTATGATTGACATTTTTATTTTCCATTGATATTTTCACATGCCACATGCCGACGCCGATGAAGAGTTGATCATGTTCCCATTTCATGTGTCTATGATGATGATGATGATAATAATAATACAATATGATTGCACATTGTGCCCGTACATTCATAGAAAATTGAACCGTTGTTGTCGCTGTTTTTTTGTTTGTTTGCATTTACCAACCGACCAAAAGCAAAAGAATTAAATAAGCTTTTCAGTTGAGTCAATTATAACGCTAGACCAACTGTATAATAATAATGTATGGTATTTGGTATCAAAATCATATATCTAATCAGTTTATGGCGTAATTAAAATATCACTTGGCTTACCACTGCCAAGATGTTAATCATTTTACTGTAAGAAGCGAGAGATGGCGAGACGCTTCACATCACCTGTGGATCAAATGGTTGTGGTTTTTTTTTGCACCGCGATGTTTGTGGCGTGCGCAAATGAGTTGTTATGGTTTTTTTATGATTTAGATAAACATTTTATATACTCAAACTGAATGGTTGAGAATAAAAACCAAAACTTCGGTATAAAAATAAGAAACAACTAAAACGACCTATCATTCAAACACGCTGTTTGCGAATTACGACCTTGCCAAAGATGGAAATAAGTCACGTGTCTAAAATAAAAACGGTTTATTTTTATGTACCACATTCTGTAGTGTCGTTTTCGGCTTTTGTTTTTGTTTCTCAAAAGTTCAATTGTAAATGATTTCACGCAGCGACAGTGAATAAGAAACTATGACATCAGATCAAAATATTTTTGGAGAATTTTTATGAACTGTATATGCTTGCCTATTTACTGTTTGTGTACATCAAATTGACCTTCGATTAATTAAAGCAGACAAACAAACAAAAAATGTCGAGTGCAAAAATGAAACGAACAATTTCTGCATCGGTTAGCTAATTTACGGTTAATCAATATCAATCAAGTCATGTTTTATACCTACATACACGTACAAGCGTGCGCAAGTGGGCAATCAATAAGGCGCGTTCAAAACGCTTAACAACAACAACAAAACAACATGGCTTAATTGATTACGAATGCGAACAACAAGCAAAAGTGCAAACGGATCGATCAAATAGTAACCTCAGAAAAAGAAGGAAAAAAAACACCGTCAACAACAACAACAAAGAAACGACAAAAGAATCAACATACTTCTTGCATAACTAGCAAACGGCTTGAAATGATGCATTACAAACAAACGGCTTACATTTTAAATTATCTGAAACTAAAAAGGTAACCACGCGAATTGCCACTCGAAAAGAAAACAAACGACTGCAAAGAGAGAGAGAGAGAGAGAGAGAGCGCGAAAAAAGATACTTAACACAGTCAAACAATTAAAATCGAACGCACCTCAAACGCGTAAATACGCGTAGTTTCTACAAGGTGACAACAATATATATAAAAAAAGAGAATAAACAAAACAAAAATTGATCAGAACAACACAATATAATTCCAATGCTCAATGAGAGTGAACGACAAAACAAAATTGCACATCTTTTAATTACGAATTTGTGTGTAATGAACTTGTGTCTCGCGCTCGCTATTATGTGTAGAACGATGAAAAATGCACCCGAGAAAACGAGAATAGAACGATGAAAAATGTTATTTGCGTAATCAATAATTGGATTTCATCGTTGTTATTGCTGTTGCTTTCCAAATGAATGCTCGGTTACATGGATGCGTTCTTCCAATTTCGTATTCGTAATTTTATGCACATTTTTCGGCTCGTTGCCGATTGTATGCATTTTTTTTTTCTGTTGTTGCTCATTTTATTCTTTAATTGGTAGCGTTCTTTCAGTTCCCGAAAAAAAAAGAAGTAAAACAATCAAAGCCAAAAGTTACATACTAAATTCATTTATTCATTCATGTACGTGCATTAAAACTTTTTATTCAAACGGAAAAATAAATAAAAAGAAAAGAAATTATGCTCTTCCACTCATCCATATCCAAAACACTTTTTCTCTCTTATTATTTGACAAAAGCAATCAAAGACAAGCAACACATTGGCAACGCAACGGCACACTAAAACAACCCAACAACAGCGAAACACAAGCCAAACTGTTTGAATGCATAATTGAATTTGTTAAAAAAAAGGTGAGTAAAAATACTATTTAAAAAATGTTGCCAAGAAACAAAGCATCACTTGAAATGACAAGCATTTTAATTTATACAAAATTTATCAGTTATTTGCACAGCCGAACCATTCGAGGGCGCATAATACTCGAACTGCTTTTCGCTCTCGGTTTTCTTTTCAATTTTTAATTTTGACTATCAGTATTTACACTTTTTTTTCTTCCTCTCTCTTTCTCTCCCTATCTCTGTCGCTGCCGCTCTCGTTCCTTCTACATTCTATGACCGTTCCATTCAATTTGAATTGACTCTTCAGCCACTCTTTTGCTCTTGCACATAAGCAAATGCTAGCCTGCAAGCTCCTTGCGATTAAATAGCGTGTGATCCTGTCCATAGTAAAGTTTTGTTTGTATTCTGTGATGCTGGCTGAATAAAGAGACCATTTGACAACGTTTATACAATATGTTTTAGTATCGATGTGCGAAGGTGTCGCTTTTTTCCTCTCTCTCTCTCTCTCTCTCTCTCTCTCTCTCTCTCTCTCTCTCTCGTTTTATTACAAAATGTATGAACAGATACTCTCGTTCATTTCTCTCAGCGTTTATTTCCTATTATATTGTATTCATCGAAGAAATTCACGGAAAAACGAGATAGCTAACAACCGGTATATTTCAAAACAGTTTGCACTCAACAAAAATTCGTGTTTTGTTTTCTTTCTTCTTTTTTTTTGTACGTTGCTCTCGCCAGTCTAATTAGTTTATTATTCAAAGCGCAAAGAGAGTGAAAAACACAAGATTAGCTGCAAACACTTTCCGACCATTTGCCATTTTACAAACAAACAACCGTGGCTAAATGTTACCGTGGTGTATTTTATGGCTTGAATGCCTTTTCTTCGCTCAGATTCGGTTTATGTGTTTGGCGTGCAGCAGCAGCACTATAACAATTTGCACTTTGTGGTGTGCGCGGCAAACATGCAAAGTTGATAGAGCACGCCTTCATTGTATAGTGCACTTAAGTCTCGCATTCGGTAAAAGTGGTAGCTCATTTTATCCATTTACACTTTATCAAATTCAAACGGCGGTTCGACCGATTGAATTTTACACTTACCGAAGAGAATGCATCCAGAAAGAAACAAAAGTACATCACATAAAAAAATACCAATTACCAAACGCGAATAACTACAAAATTCCAGGTATTGTTTGATTTGCGCTACTCACACTTCAGCGCTGGGGGGATTCAATTTTTTGTATTTTGTATTTACTGAATGTTAACACTTTTTATGAATAAGCGAATATCTTTTAAAGTTTCCTACCGGCGAAAACGTACGCGTTTCCATTGCACGCACAGATGTAAATGATTTGAAAAGAATTCAAACAATATATAAATCGTTAAAAAAAACCATCAAATGGAAACAATATCAAGTATTGTATTTGTTGAATATTTTACGGCATCGACTGTTGCTTAGATCAATTAATATGAGGAGGAGAGCTCTGAGGAGCCATGAGGAGCAAAATGTTAAGAGGTAAAAAGAATTCTAAAATCATAATGATATTAATTTTAATTATTATTTTTTAACTTTTAATATTGTATAATAAACTTGCTCCACCGGCTCGCGCTTCCTCATATAGATTGCTTTGAGAAACAGTCTACTTATTACAAACGATACAAGCATAAGTGTTTACCCGGCTTCCGAGGGCTCAATTAGAAAATTGAGACCCCTAGTTTTGACGAGAGTCAAGAACTCCTCATCAATTTTTTACAATAGCCTTTTCCCGGAATCTTCAGGACAATTATCTCCATACAAAAGCAATAAACATGCAAAGATGGTCATGCTGTATGAAATCGAAAATCGCCCTTTAAAAACTTTGGCGTCAACACCTATGGACACAGGGAATATTTTCTTTATCTCACACAGCCTTAAGAAGCATACTCAAAATACTTAAATCGAATCCAATACGATTAATATTTGCTCAATTTTTGTCGCTTGGTTTCATTTATTGTTTGTAAATTCGAAATAATGACGTTCCATAAATTATGGATATGAAACCACTATGACAAATTGTCATTGACAATTACTATATAGTGGTAATACTATATAGTGGTACGAACCAAGTCATTCCACTGCAACCACACAATTAGAAAATTGACCACAGAATTGATCAATCGTCTTGTTGACGAATGCTAATGATCGGATAATTTTTCGTTTGACTTATACTTGGCGCACTGACTCATTTTCTTCTTTAAATTTGGCTACCGTAAAAATTATTTAACTGAGAAAAAAAAATGAATATTCTGTGATATATGTATAACCACAAGCTGATTCAATTTGACATTGATTGATTAGAAACTTGGAAAAAAAAGAAAAACAGTAAAGTATTGTGATCGATTGAAGTAAACGAAAACGAGAAAAGTGTGTGCATTCTTGAGACATAAAAACCAGCATCATGAAAAGCTTTGGCTGAATCGGAATGGGCTATGTTAACGAGAAGAATTGGTGCTATGAATGCAATCCGAATATTTGTCGTTTATTTGAAATTCATTTGCTGTTCACCAAATTTGTGTTAGCCTTAATGCTATTGACGCGTCAAAAGATAACGCACGATCGGCATAAATTTTAAATGAACGAAATGGCAAAAATCCATTTAAAAAAAAAAGTCAAATCACACGAATCGTCCGCACAAATGTTAAGAGACGGGATAAGGGAGCTGGTGTATGAACGAGTCGCTTTACGCGTTGAATACATCTCCATATTATGTTGTGTATTATGCCAATGATGTGCCGAAATGAACAAGTAAGACAAAAAAAAATGCAGCAACAGCCACAGAACAACGAGGCACGACAATCTGCACATCTTCGTTCATTTATTGTGATTTTGAATTTCGACTGTGTCTTTTTTTCGCCTCTCTGCTTTTGCCTCAACTCAACCAAGAAAAGTCAATACAATAATATACAATTTTAAGCGCATTGTACTTTAGCATGAGCGCTCTAGTGCAATCAAAAAATGTGACGAGCAAGAACGAAAAAAAGCATCATCATCATCATCGGCAGCAGCAGCAGCAGCAACTACAACAGCATCCGAAGCAGCACAATCTTAAACGGTCAACAACGGTGAAATAAGAGACACAGAGGAAAGGCAGAAAAACGACACGAAAGGATAGCAAATTAGTTTGCTTGTTGTGCTTGTTCGTTCATTGTTCACTTGGTCTCGTTGAGCAGTGGCATGTGAGATGTCTTCGGTGCATATTCAACTTGGGTGGTCCAGCATGTTCCACATTAAGCAAAAAAAATAAATAAAAATAAAACGAGAGCCGTGTACACATTTATAAGCACATAGCATTTCGAGAGTAATTTTCAACTATGGTCACACGGTGAATTGAATGCATCTCTCGCGCACAGCAAGCGTGCTACTCAGCGCGATCTCTCTCATGCGCTCGAGCGCGCGCACACACATACTCAATTTTACAACCTGGACACAATGTTTTGGTTGGATATATGTGTGCACGACGTGCGCGTGCGCGCTAACTCGCTCGCGCAAATCGTAAACGTTTTACTTATTGCATTCAATGTCGAAACTGAAAGCGATCGAACTGGCAAGAGATGCACACAGACGACGAAAGGTGAATAGAATCAAAAAGCGGCGAATTCAATTTTTACTTTTCAGTGGAATGCTTTGCGCGCGCACATGAAAATCAAATAAATACGTTCGATAAAAAAATTAAATCGAATAAAATCCAAATATATGGCAAATGTAGTGCGCACGACACACAATAACATACAACATGGAATATTAAATAAAATTTAGTATGAATAAGAATGTTTAAGAGATCGCTGAATCGCGAATGAATTCCATCCATTTCCATGCATTTGCACACTGTACGAATGTTTTTCTTATTGCGTTTTTGGCATTTCAAAACATTCCATATAGTAAACATATTTTATTTTCGTTGCATTTGTTTGCTTGTTTTCGTTGTTGGTTTTTCCACGTCCATAGAATTTTCCACGAATTTGGCTTAATTTTGTTCTGTTTTTTTTTTTTGGTTTCGGTCAAACATTTTTATTGCACTATCTAATGAACTCATAGAGTAAAGCAAACTGGCCAGCTAATCGCCTTTACCCTAACTAATTGCTGGCCAATACATGATCGATGTCGTATCGACGGCAATGATTCCATGTAATCGCCTGTCTCACAGATAATATCGATTGCATTTTACTGGAACAAAAATTATTCTCGTTGAACGATTTCATTTTTCATTGTTAGCTATTGAAAACGTGATTCTGAACACGTTGCGCTTAAAAATTTATTTCTTCTCCTATGTGCGACCGAAAGCAATGTATCTTTCATGTATCTTTCATTCTCTTGCTCTCTCCTTGTTTTGATTTTGCCTATCGTTCGAGCGGGAGAGCAAGAGATAACAAGTTAAAAAAAAAGTTATGTCAATGCGTTTAATCATGTACTGACATTGAGGAAGTTAAAGAGTCTGAGAACGAAGCAATTACCATTTTCAAAGTGAATGCAAAACCGTTAAAAAGTCATGTAATCATATGTTGTAAACGATCCAAGGTACGCATTAAATTCCGACACATTTAATTATATCATTAAAATTTAAATGTATAATTTTTTTTTATTTTATCCTCGTTGTTGCGTATATTAATACGTTTTGTGTTGGCCTGTTTTTTCTTCTCTCTCTCGTCTGCAAGAACATTCGTTCGTCCGGATGCGATGCTTACAACCGAATAAATGATTTAAATGTCAAAAAAAATTATGAACGATGATGGTATAGCGGATTAGCGCACCAATTGTCCAATATATGGAAAGTATGGTCAACATTCCAACGCAATGAAGTCATGAATTCATCGGTATAGTGCTGTGATGAATTTGGTACAGTGCAAATTCATTGAAAGGTATGTTGTATATAAAAAAAAAATTAAGTTGAAAAGAAAGAAAATCTCTGATCTTGTTGTTGGTTGTGTTTCATGTTTTCGCATTCAGACTGAGTTAAGCCTGAATGGTACAGCGAAAGCGGCGGCGGCAGATGGTAATCAATTAGCATTTACCAAGATCGCGACTTGGCGCTGTATAGACGCAGGAAAAAGAAGCTGGCGGCAAATATTTTGCAAAATGAATCATATTCCTGGGCTGACCATTCTTTTACGGCTATGCATTTGTGGCACTTTATTGACACTAAAATTCCGCGAGCAAAATTCATTATTTGAGTCCTAGAGAGAGAAATCGAAACAAGCACTATTTGGAAGCAAATCATTGAAATAAAAGAAGAGAACGAAAAATGATTGAAACGTTAACTCATTGATTCGTTCCGATGAGTGAAAAATGGTAGAGGTGCTGCTCGTCGAAATGATCTATCGACAAATCGTCTGATGGGCAATTCTCAGATTAGCATTTACCGTAGAGCATTACGACGATGTGCTGATTTCATGACTACTTTACATTAAATAAATGTGATTGCAAGCTTTAAAGCGCCTGCCAACGAATTAAGTACACACATAACATTATATTATGATATTATTAGTATCAGCTGATGAGAAATTCTCCATTTCGTCTAGTCACTCTACGTATTCGCGTAATTTAGATACCGAAACTGACACTTTTGCAATCGATAAAAAAATGCCATAAATGTCATGCATCACTATTTATCACCTTCGAACATTATGGATAGTTGTGTTGTATTTAGAATATTCGAAAAAAAAACGAATTCAATTTGACTCTCTATCCACATTATTCATTTCATATTCGAAAATACTTTTAGTAACAATGTTTAAAAAAGTAATTTTGTTGATTGTTTTAATCACCATTCCGCATTCTTTAAAAACGTCTTCATTGGCATCATCAATTTCGTGTCTGCGAATCACTTCGTCATTATTAAGTTTCATTTCAGTAATAATATTAATAGAATTACTAATCATACTCACTTTTTTTATTCATCGTTCTCTTTAATTGCCACCAATTTGACGAGCGTTTTATGTGTCATTGCGTGAATGCTGTGAATACTTATTGAGTTGGGGAGCATGCGGAGAGAGATAGAGAGAGAGACAAATGTGAAGAAGCAAGCATGCGAAAATAAATAAATATGTATAAAGATTGTACTGGCGTGTGATTAACAATAAAATAAGAGGAGAGATGCCGATCAACGTGTGTGGTCTTCTTTCGTTTGCCATTTCATCGTAATTCTACATTTCATCCAACGCAAGTACTTGTATATTATTTTTAGAGCACCCAAATTCGCCCATACACCGGCCACTACACAATGACCGAAACGGCATTATGCTCAACTCCATTCTGCAATTGAGCACGTTTCATCATTCAATTCGGATCAATTACAAATTGAAGTGAGAGTCGCCGGGGTTCTAAAGATATTATATTCATCGTTAATTCATGCATAGTTTGTAATTCAGTCTTTTTTCTTAAGTAAAAAAAATGCCAATTGGTTGAAATTGAGAATGGATGAACAGTAGCAATGATAAGGTCATAGCAAAAATATTTCAATTTAAATTTGATGTAAATTCACTGATTTTCTATGTAGAACATTGTATCAAACCTAGATAGGACCTATTTGAATGATCAATATGAATTGTTGGCAAATCGCATTTAAAACGTGTGAACAGCTCGATGACGAAATGAAGTCAACGGCTTTCTGCGACGTAACTACTTTTGAAAATAGATTTATTACATTTGTATCGTAAACAGATGTTTTTGTTTGTATCTGAAAATATCGAATGTCGTCAAAAAAAATACGTCAATTCGATTGCGTTACATGATAAAATAGTCGGTTTAATTTCATTATAAATATAAATTAAAAAGGTGTACGATCATTGAAATCAGTAAGTAGTAATCGTTTGTAAGAAGAACTGTAACAATGGCGACAATACCTCTGTTCGTCCAATCGATAATCGTTCAATTAACTAATGGAAGACAAGTGACGCCCGCCAATTCAGCTATAATGGCATTAGCCACAATTGCTGTAACATTTCAATTCATTGGGCAAAATGACGTTACTTATGATGACTACCTAGATAATCCAGTTTTTTTACTTTTTAAGCGTAAGTGTCATAGATTCATGTTAAAGTGAAAAAAAATTGTTGATTAAAAATATTGTGAAACTTAGCAAGACTTGAATTTGATTTCATCATTGTTGGGACTGGATCGGGAGGCAGTGCAATGGCTGGACGGTTATGTGAAGTGAATAACTGGCAGGTGCTATCGATCGAAGCAGGCGATAACCCAATTCTTAACACTGAAGTAATTATCAATAATTTTGTTTGGAAAAAAGTTTCAATTATTAAAAGTGAACACTTCTAGAATAACTATTTCATCTTCATATTGCACTCATTACTCTTTTTTTTTGTCAAAACTTTAAGGTACCGAAATTTTTTACTCATGCATGGCGATCACCAAACGACTGGAACTATACTAGTATTGAAAAGAGAGCATGTCTATCTCAGTTTGGTGTGTGCTATCTCCCGCGTGGGTGCATGGTCGGTGGTTGTGCATCAATAAATGTAATGTTCTTTGTTCGTGGAGCCTATGCTGAATACGATTTATGGGAGACTAAATTTAACTGTACTGGTTGGGGTTTCAAAGGTGTTTTACCGTATTTCAAGAAGTTTGAAGGCAATCGACACAACTGGGGTAATGATTATCACAATCAAACAGGGAAAGTGTGCATTGATTTCTACGAAAAAGCACCATATATTAATTTCTTTGCAAAAGCAGGCGCTGAAATGGGCTATCCAACTATATCTGATATTAATGGTCCCGAAAATCCATATACTAATCCTGCTTATTGCGAGATCCAGGGAACAGTATGCAATGGCCGTCGTTCTGGCACCAATAAAGCATATATAATTCCACTTAAGAGAAAGTCAAATTTTAAACTGATCAAAAATGCGATCGTCACGAAAATATTATTCAATGGAAACCGGGCGATTGGTGTCGAATTCGTTAGATATGGCATAACGTATAAAGCATATGCCAGAAAAGAAGTGATTGTATCTGCTGGAGCTTACGGATCGCCAATTTTGTTGCAGCTAAGTGGAATTGGTGATCCGGCTATATTGAAGAAAAACCAAATCCCGGTAGTAGCTTCATCGCCACAAGTGGGAAAGAATATGGCTGATCATGTCTGTGTTTATATGTGGTATTCATTTCCATTAATTCAAGATTATATGTCTGTGCCGGAAGTGGGCCGAAATATTACACTTTATTACAGGAATCCAAGAGCGGGCTATTTTGCTCAGATAAGCACTTTGC
The DNA here is from genome assembly GCF_009176525.2 of Contarinia nasturtii. Lineage (NCBI taxonomy): Eukaryota > Metazoa > Arthropoda > Insecta > Diptera > Cecidomyiidae > Contarinia > Contarinia nasturtii. Next base: position 130,366 of record NW_022200251.1, on the reverse strand, counting down.
CAACGATTGGATTTTTGAATACCACAGTGGGTGGTCTTGCTCATATTGAATGCTTTCACTATTTGTTTTTTAAGAATTCTGTGGAGCTTCCGGAGTTTCTAAGAACAATGTTTTATAAAGATGCTGTAAACAAAGCAATTTTGGCCGCAAATAACATTGGCGCTGTGGCATTGGTGATGCCGTCGCTTTTGAATCCACTTTCACGAGGTCATTGTTTACTTAATGGAACCAAAGGAGTTGAAGCCTTCAAGGAATTACCCATATTTATGAACTATTACTCAGATTCTAAGGATGAAGATAGAAACATCATGATAAAAGCCGTAAAAGATCAAAGGGCACGAGAGAAAACAGAAACTTATCAGAGTGTTAACGCATCTCTGATAAGAATGCCCGATTGTTTCAATTTTGATTTAGATTCAGATGAATTTTACAATTGTTTTATTGATCAATTCAGCGCAAGCATATGGCATCCAGCCGGTACATGTCAAATGGGCCCAGATCCGGCGACAGCAGTAGTTGGCACCGATTGCAAAGTGCACGGTGTTGCAAATGTGAGAGTGGTAGATGTATCCATGTAAGATATTATACTTTTATGCTGTTTAATAGAATGTTAATTTCGTATTTTGTAACTTGCAGAACGCCGAAATTGCCTTGGGGTAACACAAACTCACCGGGCATAATGATTGGAGAAAAGTGCGCTGACCTTTTGAAGAAATCTTATGGCGTAACTATTGGTGTTACATCGTAATCGTTAAAAGGGGATAAGCTTAATTTTTTTGCGATAGAAAAATCAATTTGCATATATATATATTAGTTGAGAGAAACTTTTTCTGCTTTTTAAATGATCTAAATATTGAATGGATAAACGAACATATTTTTTAACTGGCTGATTTCGATATTGATACTATTTTCGTTGAAGAATGACTTATTTTGAAATGCACGGCAGATAAAAGATGCATAAACATCTGATGAGATCTATTAACTATTAAGTAAAGAATGTAAAAATTACGTCTCGCTTTGAATATATCTACTAAAGTGCGTCATCCAGATATAGATAATAACAAACATATCAAAGGCATGCAGCCGATGTCAATGAACCAATGAATGTATAAAAAGAATGTTGAGAGTATATTCAGAATAGTCAAAGAATGTTGAGAGTTTTTATTGTTTTTATTTATATTTGCGGCCACTGAAAGCATATTCATTGTCTTCCTGGTAATCTTTTAGCAGCAATGAATGTGTATTGAATAAGCATTTATATACAGTTCTATAAATCCAAGAAGTAAAAAAGGTCGCCTCTTAAGGTGATGTAATAATAAAAAAATATGGACGAAATATTCAAAAAGAAGCACGTGCCACTGAAAAATGTTGTTATTGAATTCTTATTTTAAGCAATATTTTCACCTTTTAAAACTTCGTATGACGTCTTAAGTTATACCGAATAACAACTGAACAAAATTCAGGCCAGGACACTTAGTTAAAAACAATATCTGGCAAAATATAAAGAAAAGTTCGTTTCGTCAATTCGAAAGTTCGTTTTGAGGCAATCTTATAAGAATCATACAACGGAAAAAGTGCAATAATATCCAAAATCGATTTAAACGCGTCAAAAAATAAAATGATCAATAAAAAAGTTGACATTCAGAGGCTGTTTCTCACAGTAATATATGTAAGGAGGAGAGCTCTGAGAAGCCGGAGGAGCACTGAGGAGCAAGTATGAAAGATGCTCCTTCGGCTCCTTAGAGCGCTCCCTCCACATACTATATATTGCTCTGTGGAACAGTCTCTGCATTTGTTGCGAGAACGACATAACTTTATGGAAATCAGTAATTCAGTGGTTTGGTATAAAGAAATTTGTAAATTTTTTCTTGATATTTCTCTGTCTAAGTAAGTGTTATGCATTAAGCTATGCACTTACTTTCCATTTGAGTCATTTGAACTGGATTACTGTCTGCACGCATACTTATTGTTAATGTTTGATTCTAAGTATGCGCATCTCTGCAATTGAATGGTTAATGCGGTGCGAATACATCTTCGATTTACTGCAAGTGGTTTATTCTCTTGTTCCATTCGACATAAAAACGATTAATGACAATTGAATCGTTGCGGCGAAACAGCAGCTCTTATTTTTCTCCAAATAATACTGCAACATGAAGTTTTTTTCACGCGGTTTATTTGTTGTAATACAACAAATAAACTATTCATAAAAAACTTTATGTTGCAGTATTATTTGGAGAAAAATAAGAGCTACTCTTTCGCCGCAACGATTCAATTGTACATTAACAAAATCTGGTCTGTGTCTTGCTTCACAATGTACACGACAATATATTTTGTATGCATATAAGCGCGCACACAGTCGATTAATGAAAATGATTTTACCATTTAATTTCTGGTTGAGAACATTACGTTTGACTTGGAATTGATCGCTTTGTTTTGAGAGACCAAACCAAAAAAAAACAACAAACATACAAAAGCCACTTAAGACACGATCCCACAAATATCCAAGCCGTTGATAATAATGTAATTTGGCTTGGAGCTCCTTGCGAGACCTGAATGTTATGCGCGAAAATGTTTTTGTTTATGAGTGAGAGTGAAAGAGCGACATAAATTGATATGCAATCTGACAATGAATGCACTGTATCTGTAGGACTAACAAAAGAGAAAAAAAATCATGCAAAAAATACAAACACATACACATAGAACGAAATGAATTGTATATAGAGCGGAGGGAGAGGTGCGCTCAGGTTTTTCGTGATGATGTTTGCATCGAATGGTTTTTATGTGAAAAATTTGCGGTGCATAGAAATGCGTGTATATGTGAGTGAGCACGAGGTGAAACAGGAATCTTGATAATTAAATCGTGTATCAAAGTGGGAATTTTGCTATTCATTTGAAACCTAATTAACCTAATAAAGCGTTTTATTTATATATTTTAATTGATCTCGATGTTGTTCGCTCATTCGTTGGTTGCTCGATGTGTTTCTTTTCTTTCATTTCGTTCTCGAAATCAAGTCAAACAATCAATGGTTGATGATTTTCTTCGTTTCATACGAAAAACGAAAATATGAAAACATTTCTGTGCAGTAGTAATGTTCTATGGTAAGTCGATTTTGGGTCGATGCATGCTGATGAAATGAAACGCCTTTTATAAATTGAAGAGAAATGGAGATGGTCATACAGCAGCCCGCAGAAGCAATAGGAGTTCAAGTGAAATGGATATAGTCTCGTCGCACATTTCTCACGTTTCGCAATTATTTTTTTATCTGATGATAATTTTCGGTTTCTCAAATCGACTTTGGATAGCTGCTTCCATGCACATTCAAGTAGCGTGCAGATTGAATTTCGGTGTTTCAATGGACAAATGAGCAGTTCAACCGTTTTGGTTTCAACGAAAAAAATAAATATTGTAAACGCTTATGTTCACACAACCTGATGGAATTCGGACGGTTTCTCTCTCTCTCTCTCTCTCTCTCTCTCTCTCTCTCTCTCTCTCTATCGCTGTATTCTTGTTGGAATATCCATGAATTTCAGTGGTCGTACATGTATCAATGAATAAATAACGATATCTTCCAATGCCAAATGCATTCATTCCAAGATCAATCTTGTTTGTTGCATACATTTTGTGCGCATTTATGACTCATTCAGTCGCAATTGGTTTTTCAGGCGAAAATGTTGCATTCAAATTAAAGTGCAAATCAAAACGTCGCAATCGTCTTCGCATTTTTGAGCTCGTGTATGTGTAAAATTTAAGTTGAATACAATGTAAAACTGTCGCGCGAAATAGCCGATCGAAAAATGCGATCGACCACTAGTTATTTCACATGTGCATTATTCACTTCGTTCAATTGATCACACTCCATTGATTGTGAACACAAAGAGCAAAAAGAAACACACACACACACACACAGAGAGAGAGAGAGAGAGAGAGACACTCACATAAATGGCATGGCACGGCAGCGAAATTTATGCGCGCCTCGAAGTCTAGCGCTTCGCATATTATAACAACGACATTCAAGGCATTAACACGATTCTTTTTGCGATCGAATCTGATGGTTGCAATCAACAGCGACATTTTTTTCCTCTGTACACTCACACACAAATGCGTTCACTTTTCGGCATTTATAATCAACAGAATTACACACACCCATATGACAACGAATTTCCACAGAATTTGTATCACAAAAACAAAGGCCCATCTTCGAGATTCGTGTAACACGCGCACATTCCAGCTGATCTCTCTCGCTCGTTGCCATTTTCATTGAACAAATATTTTGCCATTGGCACTCACAAATCGGATAATTGGCATTGCTTTCTCCTTTAAACTTGGTGGGTTTTCTATCGGCTCTTTCACTCGCCTATCTTTTTCTTATTCTTTCAATTTCCTTTTCTCTTCGATTTCGTTACGCAGTTGCCTTTTTTCTATAATTTTTGTTGTTGTTGTTGTGGCAAAACAAATTTGTAAATATTGGCGAAAATGAAAAGAAAAGTTTTCATACAACATGTTTAAACACAATTCAAAACAAACAAAATACAAAACAAAAAAACAAAAAATCGATTTTGCTCATTTTCAAAAGGAGTGTTGCAATTGATGCCATTTTACCTCTTCAATCTATTATTCTAGTCTACTATTTTCTTGCGCCACTTTGTGTTTGTATGTGTTGGCTGAAGATTACCAAAATGTGCGAATAGAAATGAATTGAACAAAGGAAACAAACAAGAAAAGAGCATTACAAGATTGAAAAAGGTAAAATTGAAAACGATTTTCGTCTCTGAATTGAGCGCATTGAAAAGTGTGTGTTTGGTGTGTAACTTTGTGACTCGTCCTAATTCGTTTGTTGTCAAGGTTTTTCACATTGATTTGGAATGGATGTTCTTTATATGATCGGGTTCGTTTTCAAATGCAGCATTGCGAATCGTCTATGAATTAGAAGGAAATACGCATTTAGAAATGATTACCGAGAATTGAAATGCGAGATAAGACATAGGCCAAATCAAAATAGCAATTTTTGTTTCGCCTCATGCAATCACTCGACTTATTTCGTTTTGTCTGCTTGTCCTTGTCGGCTTCTTTCTCTCTTTCCTCTCTCTCTCTCTCTCTCTCTCTCTCTCTCACACACACAACCGAAAACCAAAAGCAAAAGAGAGATGGATGGATTTTGTTTTATTTAACCGGATTGTGCATTACTTATCCCATCACATTCTTCTCGTTTTCAATTCTTTAGACACAATTGTTTCTGTTTTGACTGTCTAATAGGTGTAATATTTTTGTTTAAGCAAATGTGATAAATATTTGACTCGTCTAAATTGGATTTAAGCATTGTTGTCGGTAACGGTCAGTTTTGTGCCGACACCAAGAACGATGATGACGGCCGACAAACCACAACAAGTATTTAAAATGTACGCACCGAGAATTGAGCTTAAGCCGAAAAAATAAAACACACGCTATGAATCCAATGTACGAGAAAAGGATGCAAACATTAAGAATATACATTTAAAATCTCGACGATTATGTCAGTATCCTGCGGTTTCGTGAAATGGATTACAGATTCATCATTTGATATGGCATTGCTTTCGGTCTCCCTAACACTATTTTACAAACCAAAACAAGACATTTATTTGTTGTTTTTTTTCTGTTTTCAAGTTGAATTAAAAGTATGTTTGTGGTTTTTCTTCGCAAATTGTTGTTTGCATTTTTTTTTTCATGTATATGCCAAGCAACACTCAATCGCATTACGGAAAACACAACTAATACGATTTCAAGATTAAATGTAAATATTTTCTAGATTTGAAATGTCTTACATCGCATTTTTTCGGGTATACACAAATACAAAACCAAACAAAATCTTTGAAATTTAAAGCGATTTTCAGTTCCGACGAAAATAAACAAAATAAAAAGACAATGCGATTTATCTTAGATTGGAATATCAACAATTTAATTTGATATTTAATAAGGCGGAAATCAAGTCATGTGCTCATTGTTTGTTTTTGCCGGGTTTTTGAAATAGTGAGAATTGTTCAATTTAATCTGATTTCCGTTTTCAATTTACGTGGTATTTCATAATAATACAACTTGTTGTTATAAAATTGAAAAGAATACAGCGAATCGAATGAATGCATCATTGAAATAGTGCCAAATCTGATGATTGCCCTCGGATGGAAATAGGAGAAAAAATGATGTGTGAACGCTCATTCATGCCTGAAAGCGATTACTTTTTTTCCACATTTTAATGTTACCGTTTTCCGGTAACCTAATGAATTTTTGAATTTTAAATTCATTCCGATGATGATAATGATGATGTTAAAATATTTATAATGACTATTTGAGGCAATTTCCCAGTTTTTGATGCCACTTTTTTTACCTTAAAACTGGAAACGATCATAATACCATTTATTGCATATGCACGGTACAAGTATCTGAGTGTGGCACATTTGATGCACATAAATTCAATAAAAAATGTTCAGTGATTTTGTTGGCAAAAAAAGGTAAATAAAATCACAAAGTCGAACCATTGTATCAATGTAGTCAGTGTTTTGGTGTGATAATTTAATTCTACGAAATATGATGAGAGAGTCCCGAAATGTTCAAATCAACTATGAAATTAAACCGTTCAACAACAATAAATATAAGTTAAATTTTACGGGCAAGTCATATCATTAACTGGCAAAGGAAATGGCCGTCGATTTTGAATCTTGCATGACCATAAACATCTGAATTGATATGTTTTGACCGCATGATATCTGAATTCTGAGTAGAGAACTCTTGGTCTCGACGAAATTGAAAAATAACACATTTTTCAGCTGTCAGCTGTACGTTGTTTGTGCTTATGCGTTTTTTTTTATTTCGTTCTTAATTTCGTTGTTCGAAAAAAAAAAATGATTTTACTGTACCAAACATCGGCTTTCGGTTCCTTAATTTTCAACCATATTTTAATTCATTTGCTTTTGGGTGTATTTTTGGTTATTTGTTTCGTTGGTCATTTTTAATGGCCATCACTTGATTTTCTTTGGGTTCTTTTTTCTCTGTCTTCTTTCCCCCCCTCTATTTCTCTTTCTCTATCTCTGTCTGTCTTTCGCTCATTTGCTGACCATGTTTTCAATATGAGAACGAAAAAGAAGAAGAAACCAAAACACATTTCAAACCAACGGGGATAAAAGTAACGATACTAATCGTAAACTGTTCAAGAATGCTTTGGTTTAATTATTGGCAGACAAATGTAAGATCAACTTGGCATGACTGTTGGTTGTATGTATCCTTAATGAACCATGCCATATCGATCGACCGACATACATTATCATTTCGGTTTCTTCTGCATTATATCCTTCAGACATATATTCCCTTTGTTTCGTTGACCATCAGTGCGTTTTCCATTTATCGATTGCACTTACGTTCGATGGTTTTCCGATGCAATTTGGTTCCGAATTGCTTTTACTTGATTTAACTGTTTCACAACTGGAATTGCACATGATGCATGCAGTTGTTTGCATAAAACTGCATACTGTTAAATCATGATGCCATTTTCAATGTTTCGCGCACCTTTTTTTTCCTCATATCCTTGTGATTGTTTGTTTTTATTTGTTAGATTTGCACTGTACTTTAACATCCGATCATCCTGCAAAAATGAAAAACGATTTTTTTTCTTTTTGTTTCAAGGTAGAAACCAAAAAAATCACACATAAAAGTCCTCGTGCAATCGTAATACCGAATATATTTTAAAAAGACCAAATTGGCAATGGAATACAACAAACAAATCAAACGATGAAACGGCACACAAAAGTGCCAACGACAAATAAATAAATAACCAAAGCCAACCCATTGGCTTCGTACAGAGTAAAAAAACCAACATTGAACGATTCTTCTTGAGCTAAAGCACAAATTCATTTGCTTTAAGTCGAAATGTTTTCATTGAATATCCTCTCGAAAACGATTCCGACGATTATCTTCGCAGCAACATTGGCTGCTACATGATGAAGATGCGAGAGAAAAAATTATGCGCGCGCGAAACACAGTGAACACAAACATTTAAAAGAAAAGGGACGACGTATAGATGAGAAGAATATAACCATCAGCATCAACGAAAATAAATATACGTAATATATTTTTGAGGTAACAAAAAATGAAGGGAAAAAAGAAGCATACACACACACAAAAAATCCAAAAATGAACAAGAATCAAACGAAAGAAAAGTATTTGTAATGGCGGATCATATTAATTTGTTATCTTCACTTAAATTCTCTCTTTTGTTGATGTTGTTGTTGTTGTCGAAGAGTGGTCGCGAGCGCGACCGTTTCAGCGCTCACACATGTGCTCATCACGATTACTCTTTCCTGCTCCATTATGGCTGTTGATAGTCAATTCTGAGGCCTCAAAATAAATACAGATATTGAGAATTCTTCGACGTCCGACTGTTTTTTCTTCATTATTAGACATTGTTGATGCTCTTTTTTCTCTCTCTCTCTCTCTCTCTCTCTCTCTATCTCTCTATCTGCTGTTTTTCATTCGTTGTTGCTTTTTCTTGATTTCTTTCGTCGTTTTCCCCCCGTCGCTTTACTCTTTGCCGCGCGTACATCGGCGATCGCTTGGTCGTGCGCGCGCACATTTTGCATTTCGCTTTAATCAAAAAAACATATAACTCAGATATATTGATTGTTTCTGTTTTGGTTGTTTCGTTCGTTTGGGCGCTTTTAATGCGTTGCTGCGGCTGCTGCGGCTGCTTTTTTTATTCTCTTCTTCTTATGTCTTCAACTTAATAAGCATCGAGGAACAATGTATGGGCAAAATTCGAAATGAAACGCGCGCGCATGGTGTGTATATTAACTTGTCTATAACGCATTCGAAAATGTGTGTGTGCTTTTCGGTGCTCTGATCCCATACGAGCATGTACGCGATATGTTATATTTTTTTTCTGAAATGGGAATGGTATAAATTTTATTACTCTCCGGTGTGCAGCATAGCAGAATGTGTTTCTGTTGTTGTTGTTGTTGTTTTTTCATCGGTTCTTCTTTTCTGATTTTCTGTATATACACCGCTAAGAAGTATTTGTACAATGGAAACAACAACCAAAATGGATTCAATGTGAGTTCAGAGTGAACACCGCCGTCGATTAGAGCGCATTTTATTTTGACTATGGCATTGCCATCTCCCTTTCTCGTTCATAATGAGTGTGTGCGCGAGCGAGCGCAATTTCATTGGAGAGTTTTTTTTTATCGTTCGTCGTGTATTTGTTTTATCATTTTTGATTGTGATAGATTCTTATGCTTTTTTTTAGTTTGTCTCTCGTTTATTATTATATATTTTCTTAATTTAGGCAAATCACATGAAATAGCTTTGAGTCCATTTTGTCGGCGACCATTTGTGTTGGTGTGTGATTTTGGGTTAATTTCTTGATTTCGAACGAACGAATCAAAAAACGAAGAAACTAAATAAAAAAAAGAACATCATTAACTCGCCGTTTCGGGCGATAATTTTAATGATCTTCAATCTACAGCCAACTCATTCTCCGTCTTTCTTATGTGATCTCTGTTCGTCGTGCCCAAAAATATATAAATATAAAAAAAAACTTGACGAAAGTGTGTGCATTATAATACAAATTTTCATGAGGTTTAATCAATATGTATACATTTGGGGCCGGCAATGATTCGTGCAATATTCCGGCCAATTTCTACAACCCATTGAATTCACACAAATTCACACATTTTCTGATCATTGAACCGTTGAAATCACTTATTTAATGCTAAATTAACGTTTCTCTATGGAAAAGAATACAAATTATAAAAAAACCAAATGATCGTGACGTTTTTTTTACTCTTTCTCTTTCTCTTAAAATTATTATATGCTCTTGTCTTAATTTCAATGAATTCTATTGAGAAATTTACATTTTTATTAAAATTCTCAATATTCTCAACATTCTGCAATTTATTTACTCAGCAAATAAAAAAAAGTGTCGAATCCATAAAATACCAAATGGACGGATTATCGTTTAAAACCACAAATTTACTCAGCAAAACGTGCATTTGATTGAATCACAAAAACAAAATGGTTAATATGTTCTTGTTTCTTTTGTCTAGCTCGATTATACGAAAAAACAAAGTGTATTCTCCTGTGATCGAACCGCAATGATAAAATTCCAAAACGCTTTTAGTAGAGTCATAACACATTGGGCATCGTTTTAAGACCATATTCATATGAAAAGACGATGAGACACAGCCTCTAAATTCCAAACGAATTAAACTGATGTGCAACCGGTTCTTGTTGAGGAATTTAAATCCGAAAATTTGAATAAAACTTTAATTGCTGAAATAATAGTTAACGTGGTCAGAAAAGGAAACAGAACGGCCCATTTCTTTTTCCAATTTCAATAAGAGATAAAGAGAACGAGATCAACAAAGGATTCAAAACTATTAGTATTGATTCAGCGCTGCTCTGTTATTACCACGATTACAAAATCGGAGTTCTGGTTTAATTTGGTTCTTTTGTTATTCAATTCAATCAACAATTCAATTATAAATATTGTTCGAAACGTTTAGGAAAGAAAAAAATGTAATTAATGAACGAAAGCGAGTATGGTTTCGATTCAATATTTCATTCGACACACGTCATACCAAATAACAATCAATTTAATAGATTTATTTTAAAATTTTCGAAGATATATTCATGATTCAATTTTCTTGTTTCCATTTTTCTCCCTCCATTTTCTCCGTTTGCTATCAGTTTTATGGGTGCGCTTTAATGCCACAACGAAAATTAGTAATGCTCGTTTTGTGTGGTTGTGTGTGTGTGTGCATGGCTTATGAATATTGACCACTCGAAACAATCGAATAAGAATAATAGGATGGTAAATGTACCCCCCAGGCAATATCAGCACCACCACCAAAAATAGATGCGTAACATTCAAAACAATTACCGACATTTATTATTCATCATACTCGATAATAAAGTGAATGTTCGTTTTGTGTGGTGCAAATGAACAAAATCAATTTAATTCAATATATTCGCATTTCGTGTGCAAGATCCCTTATGCGTGCAAGACAATTTAACAAATAGCTGTGTGCGGCACAAGTTTTAGCTCAATTTCGTTGTTCGTCAGCCATAAACATAAAATAAACAACACATTTTCTATTTTCTCTCTCTCTCCCCAATCCAAACATGTCATGTAGAAACAATTATTATGCTTTCAAGCATCTTGTTATCGTTGCTTTTGTATCCTATTTAACATGCGATATGGCCGACAATATATATATAGTGAGAATGTGCGTAACCACACACTCAATACATGTATGATATGTATTACAAACACAATCTACCAAAACGCACCCTCCTCGAACATTTTCCAAATGGTAACCGAAATTTGATACCTTTTTTTCACTCGCTCTTTCACGCACATCGTCATTTTTACTCGGAGATTTCTTTTTATCTTCCGCAATTGGCGAACATTTGCGTGATTTTCTCGTGGCATGCTCTCAACGGAAAATCTCAGTACGCACTTAATCAAATTTGATTAAATTTGCTATTCACGTGTAGTAAGAGAGGAAAAACACGTAATATGGCGGCATCGAAGTTAATAGAAAAATTCATAAGCAAAGCCAATAAACATAGCTCATGGAGTGAAAAAAAAACGAAGGGAACAGCATAATGTGAATATTATTCGTATGCGTATCAGCATCATTTGCGTTTATTTAATATAAATAAACAGATAGATTCAATGGTATTATCGCAGGCATAAAATATGAGACGCGGGGGGAGGTGGAAACGAATATAATCTTATGCACAATGTAGTGTCTATTTAAAGAAACACCCTACATTCAAAAATAAAACCGCATACATACACATAATCACCCACCAAGTGTGTCACAAAGTGGCAAAATTAATATCGACAATGAGACAAACTGTGGCACCACATCAAGTGGATAATTTGATAGCTGATTAAGCAACATTTACGCATCCAAGCAAACACATAAAGTGGTTTTGCTGTTGAGTGCATGACAATATGATTTTCGTATTCCACGGAATAAATTCGTCGTTAAGATTATGTGTGGCAGTGTTGGAAGTGTGTGTGTGTGTGTGTGTGTAAGCAAAGAAATTACACCAAAACGAACAAATTGAGGGGGAGTTTATTTTGGTTGATCTTGGTGTCTTGAATCCAGTGCCTGATTTGCTATCTAAATCCCGTTAAATGATTCTACGTCTTTTCCATTCGAATATAAAATGTGACGCATTTATGATTGCGTTTGCTGAGAGTTTGTTGCGTAAAATTTGATTTTCAGCCGATTTAATCATATTCCGTTACGTTCTTTGTCTGTGTTGTTTTCGCTCTCATTTTCAATGTTGCAAACATTTTGGGGATGAATTTTATTCGTGTTGCAAAACAGCCAATAAATTCTGGCATATCGTGTCTATGTACAAATGCTGTGGTGTATATTCTTTTTTTAATATCAAAACACTTGGTTAAGCGTAACGATTTTTGATGGCGTCAACTCTCCCGAAAAAGCGAGAGAATGGGAGCATATTCAAATAAAGCCGTGCGTTCTAATGTTGGAAAAACCAGAAGGCGGTAACTGAATAAATATTAGATAACAACAAATGAATACATACCCATAATTTTCAATAGAGAAAATGTTCACCACCAAAAAATTACCATTCATTTTAATTTTCGCCATCTCGTTTGATTTTCTCTGTGTGTTTTGGCGCGCATGATATGCCACCTTCGTTTTTTGTTTGTTAAGGAGACAAAATATCGTGGATTATCTCGAATCACATCAAATTTACCGTAGCGATGAGTTTATTTTGTTAATTTTGTGCACCGACCTGATGAGCTGTGGGCTATTAACACTGGCCCAGCCAAATGGCACATGCATTTCACAATTACTTTGGCGAAAAGAAGAGAGAGAGAGAGAGAGAGAGAGAGAGAGAGAGAGAGAGAGAGAGAGAGAGAGAAATGAAAAACCATAAAAAGAGCGTCGAGAAAAAATGATGTTGTTTCAAAGGACATCGAAAAAAAATTCGAAAATGTTCGCATCGTGGTGAGGTTAGGCTAGGATAAAAAGGCGAAAAATGATTTGTTGTGTTCATGTTTTATTACGTTTTTTTTTCTCTTCTCGTTTTTGTTTGAACCATTTGCTGATGTCGATTAGTTGTGATTGAATTCGGCTTGGCTGTAATAAATTATAAAAATCGTAAAAACGTCAATTTTTCCTTGGGCTCATTTCTCGTTCACCGATAGCAATACATAAATACAGACTCGCACCGAAAATATGGCATGAACGAGATCGGATGAAAAGAGAGAGAGAGAGAGAGAGAGATTGAATCGAAACCAAAATTTGTTGTTATTATTATTCTGGTTTTCTTCTTTTTCATTTTATTTCGTAATTTACCAAAAAGCATGCGATTGTTAACAGTCAATAATAGATATCCAGCTAAACAAATACCACAAATGATTTGAACAGCATGTTTCGTTCGCACATACAATCTCATTTGTATCATCCTGTGCGCTGTAATAATGAAATACATTGTATGTGTGTGCGTGTGTGTGTGTGACTGAAAATAGTGAGATGTAATAAAAATCGAAACCAATAAGAGTGAAGAAAAGAGAGAGAGAGAGAGAGAGAGAGAGAGAGAGAGAGAGTGAGTGTGTTGTGCTGCATTAAAATGGGTATATGTATCAAACGCATCCCTAACCATAAAAACCAAAGTTGAAAATCATAGATTGAATCTATTGCGTTGTATCATATTGAATGATCGTGCGGCATCTTTTGGTTATTGTTCTTGTCGTTGGCCGTTGTTGTTATTTGTGTAGGCCCATCTATCTATCTATATATTATATACGATACAAAATTAGTAAGGAAGACACACACACATTGGATGGGAGGGTTGAATGATGCACAACACAATGTGAAACACATAAATACCCATCTACCTTTTGTGAACATCATTTCATTCAACATCTGTCAGCACACACATATTGCCGCTGTTACATACCGAAACCATAAAAATGTACACATATGCACACATATACACATACACACTCTCTCTCTCTCTCGCCTAATGTACATAGCATTACGACGAATCGGAGGAACATTTAATAGAATATTACATATCATCGTACAAATGGCTACATCATTTAACATTCCTAATGGTGGAAATGTTTATTATGGACGGTTGTGTGTGATGTGTACCATTGCAACCGAAGATTCAAACATCATGTAAATTGTCTGAACGCACATATTCGAATTGATCACGATTCATTCAAATAAGTTAATCATTTCGATTTCAAAACGAAATAAAAAAAAAACACATTTCACTTTGTTTCATTTCATGTTCACCATTTTGTCTGTGTAATGAAATCAATACCAATAGCTGAAATAATGGTTGAATGTATTTTAATCAATTGAAATGGTTCGATTTTTTTTTTTTGATATTGAATTCAATGACCCATCATTCATTTAATATACGAACAATATTAATTTTATATGTGAAAAATTGGTGTTAGTAACAAAAATTGCAATTTTCAATTGAAAAAAAGTCGTTAATCGAATAAAAGAATAGAATGAAACAAATATCATCGCACGATTTGATCAACGATTTTCAGGTATGCACATCGGTAACAAAAGCATCTTCATGATTGAATTCATTGTGTCACATTACATGCATTCTGATGACACATTAGCACAACAACAGTGACACCAGTTCCTATTGATGTGAATGCTTATTTCGGGACTATTCTATTTTCAAATGAAATCTATCAAGTCAAATTAAACTATCACACACAATGATGGTTTCATGAAAAATGTCTCGTCATTATGTTCATTATCGTCGAGGCAAGGCCATTATTTTCAATTGAAAATTGAAAAATTTGTTTTTGTGTTTGGTTCGTGAGCATTGGCGCAAATACAGCCATTCACGAAAGCAACTATGTCGAAGATTCTTTAAATGAATATGATATGTTGAAACAAACAAATCATTTCGTTAATATTTACTTATAAATTCCATCGAATGAAATATGCATAACGAAAATGTGTTTAAATCGTTCAATTTTTGGAACGCCAATCGCGCGCGTGGTACCGTGTATACATGCGGGTTTAAAAATTTAAAACTGTATTTTTGTTGTTGTTGTTGTGTTCAATTTTCAATGGGACAACTGCCGTTTCATTTTCTAAATTGAATCGTGACACAACGATGGATCTTTTCATTCAGTGTCATTCATCAAAATGTTGTTGAATTAAGTTGCCGCCAGTTTTTTTTTTGGCTTTGACTGTTTGCCAGCAATCAACATTTGGTAAAATGATTTAAAACCACTTTATAATGGTGTGTGATATATTAGAAATAGAGGCGCAGCCATTTTGGAACGAAAAATTCCCTCAATTTAGTAAATTATATAGTTTTTGATTTTGATTTTTCGATTCGATTTGCCGAATCTGGCATGTGACGTTTCCATCTGCGATGATAAACAATTGGAAGTTTATCAATTGCATAATGAAAATAAATTTCTTTTCGACTCACCATTATGAGTCGACTGAAATGAAGCAAAACAACAACATCAAATTTTAATGGCCAAACATTCGAGAGATTTACGATGGTCACGAATACGAAAAAAATAAACCATCAAATCGCAAATCAAACATTCGAATAAAATATGACGCAAAAAAAAGCAATTAAAAGAAACGAATCCAATCACTTAATCGATCTGATAAAGTTTCATTGCCCATGAAAATTAAATAATCATATAATTTTCTTTTGCAATTTCTTTGTTCCTTTGCTCTTTCCGTTATTTCTTTCAAAATATTGCCGACTCTGAACAATACACACTCGGAACGAACACAAACAAAAAACAAAATTAACGAAAACCTTGTCAACTATAATACTTAATATTCAAATGGTTTTCGGTTCATTTTTGGAATTGGTTTGCAATGGTCGAACGGTTCAGATAATTTCTTTACTAGAGAATATGAAAAAAAACGCTCACATAGAGAGAGAGAACACTTCTCTAACGCCAAATTAAATAGCGGCAACTGACACATAAAATTAACTGAGCCACATTAATTAATAGAATAATAGAATATTAATGCGCAACATTTCGATTAACTAATTTATTTCAGAATGTAGTGGCGACACACACACTCATACAAACAACACCGCACATCGACCATAACATAATCACTTCATGCACGGGATATTTTTCACATTCATTTAATCTTAATAAACTTTCAATATTCATGGTCCCTTCGGTGTTTTTCCCTTCATACTTGACGCTCGCATGTTTTGCCGCCTGTTTTTTTCTTCCTGCTTCTCTCTCTCTCTCTCTCTGTCTCCATTTTCACTAATTTTAACGTATGATAAAACGTTTTGGAGGAATAATCGAGAAAAAAGTAAACATAGCCAAAATGGTTCCAGGCGGCATGTAGTATGTGCCATTGAAATTCAAACTGAACATAGAGAATTCGTTCCATAATCCATCGAAAGAACAGAAAAAAAAACAGCCAAAAAAACCGATACTGCTCTTGCATGCTATGTAATATATCATGCACATTTTCACGCAATGCAGACCACGGTTTGTCTCAACTTATTTACGTCGTCTTATAAAAGCATGCGTCAACTTCCTCGATTGCACATGACTTGTGCCTTGATGTCCTCATGCGTGTTTCAAAGCAGGCAATTAAAACTTTTCGTTTTTTTCGGAACTTTAAAAGCAGAAACATAACAATTCTATTAATTTTTGGGCCGAAGTTCACGGAACGAAATGAGACACATTGCATTTATCGAACGTAATAATTGGTGAGTTGAAGTTTCTTTATTTTTTCTTAATTTTGTTGTGAAAAGAATGTTTTGTTCGGCATTTTTTTTTAAATATTCACGCTTTATTTAATCGAATTTTTGTTTTCTCCTTTGCAGGAGTTCCTTTATGAATCTCAATGAAGAAAAATTCAAAAATACACGTAAAAATGTATCAGTTTTTGGTTGGTTTCGTGTCAAACATCATCAAAAATATGCAATAAAATGAGCCTTACCAACAATTTTGTTGATTTTCTAAAAAAAAAGCTCGTTATTCCAATTAGTCTAATTTCTATTCAAACGATTCTTTGAAAAATTCATTGAAAATCGATCGACCAAAATGAATAATTCATCAAGTTTGAAATTGTGTAGGAATTTTGATTTCCACCGTTTATTAAGAATATTTTGATTTATTTAATTTTATTTGCAAATGGACTAATCTTTGTGAATATCAAAAATTCATTTTGAAGCTAAAAACGTAAAGCTAAAGTCATGAAATGTATGCCCTATTTGGTTCATGTACATTTTTAATAGATCTTTCATTCAAAGAAAGATGAGAGAATTACAATAATAAGTGCTTAAAGAGATAATGTACTCTAGTCATTAATAAAGTTGTTTTTATTCCATTTTTTTTTTCAAATTTATTTTTTTTTTTTTTTTGTATATGCGGCGAACTTTGATTAGTTTATATTTAGTTTTGGGGCATAAGGTGAATCGCTTCAGACAAAATTAAAAAGTTCAATTTCAAAACTCGAAAATTGAGGTAGTCCATCAATATAAATCATGTTGATTGCAAATTCAATAATGAAAAGAAAAGAAAAACGAATCGTGTGTCTGACATGATAAAAGGCAAAAATCCAGCACCGAGAGCAGAGGAGTGAGAATTCGAGAAATAAAAAGTTGAATATACGATATGCGTGGAATGGGTGTGGTGAATCATGTATTTTCCTAATGAATAAACCAACTTAAAGCCAGTACATTCAAATAAAATCATCGAATAAACACAAAAAACAATGAGAAATGTTTCGAGAGATTGCCGAGAAAAAAATATATATATGAAGAAGCAGAACAATGTACGGCAACGGTGTTTCATTAAAATTACATTTAGAAATGAATACATTAGTAATTATGTTTTTGTGTCGGTCTCTCTCACACATTGATTCGCCCATTCGCCATAGCTCTCTCGTTCGTTCTTGACAATGAATAGCAATAATAGAATAATTACATAGAGGCTGTTCGTCAGTTGTGTGTGTGTTTTTGTTGTCATTTCATCGGATCGTTGTCGTAGTCGGCGGCTCTGGCAAAAATGCTCATTTCCAAACGCACGATATATTCATTCGATGTTACGCATGGCGCGGCATATATAAAATTAAAAGCACATCACAAATCATCATAGTTAAAATTAAACTTAGATTAGTATATTTTCGGCGATTGGAAATCAATCAACTGTTCACTTTTTGGGTGGAATTTGATTGCTGCTGGTGATGAAAATAGAAAGACACACTAAACAGAGAAAGTGTATGCGGTGAAAGGGCTTTTCAATTTTCTTTATGTGCGTCGACTGTCGACATTTGCGAAAGTTTAACAGTTACCTAGGCTATATGGATCGATAAATAATAAGAGATTTGGATGAGTAAATCTCTCTTTCCTCAAACATTTTAATACGAAATGAGGGAAAAAAACAACCTGACAAATTGAAAATGCCATCAAAAAATCGAAAATGCCATAAAAACCAAACTTCGGTGCGGGCACTAAATTGGTGACAATTTGACAAAAGGGCGCGTTTGATTTGTGATCTTGCATCAATCGATCGATAGAATGCGATAGATCATCATTTTTCATCGACCGCCGCCAATGACGACGACAACGACTATTTTGGATTTGACTTGATTCGACTTTGCTTTGAACAGGCAACCAATATAAATTCAATGCGCACACAGCATAGCCATTATTCATGTAATGATCTACCACAAAAAAAGACGCATTAGACAGATAAAATAATAGAATGACCATATAGAGAAAAGGCATCCAAAGCTAAACACAACCAAAAATGTCAAAACATTTATTGTGTCTTACGAGCATTTATCGATCGATTTAATGTTCTTTTTTTTCTTCTTCTTTGCTTTGTCGGCGCTTTTCTCTCGCTCGCTCAATAGCCCAAATCTTTTGTTTATTGCTGTTTTTGTCATATGTGCTTTTATCTCAGTTCGGTTTTTGTTGTTCGAGCGTTCAAAGATGTCTTGGGGTGGTTTTACTTCACAAATTTCGTTTGCCATTGTAGCGGCAATTGGTTAAAGAATTGTTGCGGCATCAACATTTGACTTTCGGACAACGGTTGAACACTACAAATAGTAGGTGCGATAACAAAGCCACACATATTTGTGTCACCGAAAAACTACAGAACAGCGACACACCAAAATGGATCTAATTCTTGAAGATTTGAGAGAGAGAGAGAGCTAGAGATATATCCACATCAAATTCTCTATTATATTTATGGTTGTTTTTTTGTTTATCCTCTTTATAAAAAAAAATCAAAGGTATTTAATTTTATTCCCGTTTTGTCCACTACATGTATTCCATCATCAGATTTTTTTTCTGGGTGCCGCATCTAATCGAACATGAGTTAAAGCGTCTAATGTGACAGAGATCAAAATCCGGTAACAGTGATAATGTATGCGAGCCAGTGTCCAAAGTCCATAAAATGGTTAAACATGCTCAGTGCACACCAAAGAATATCTCTCCTTCTTTTCTTTCTTCGCGCTGACTTTATCTGAGGTGCGTAATTTAACAAAACGATTAATAGTAAAACGATTTTTTTATTGTCAAATGACGAATTAGATATAGGAGTCTCTGTCGATCGAAATGCCATTAAAAATACAGGAGACGATGAGGCCACCGATACGAAGGCAAAGAAGATAATGGACAAGAGGTGACATAGAAAAATGTTCGATGACAAAAAAGGATATCAATTTAGAGGACACCATCTATGCACAATATATATCGCACTTGGTTTCAATGACAAATCTCTAATCTTCCTTTACTTTGTTTCTTCGTTTAGTTTTTTTTTTTCATCTTCTTTCATCCAATTCTTTATGTGATACTCTTTGGTTTGGTACTTTTCGGCTCTATTTTAATCTTTTCACTTGAGTTTCAATATCGCTACATGCACTCTGACCCATGCTTTGTTTGATCTTGTTTACGTTTTCCGTTCTCAGGATATCCATACCGACAAAGTGCGGTCACTGTATGTGCGCTCGAACGATGCAATTGGGCATACTGTTTACCTTTGTAAATCGGCTGCTTACATCGATCATTAAGCATTTTATCACTCCGGGTAGCACAACAGAAACGACCGTGTTTATTGCGCCGCCGACCAACAACTTTGGTGGTCTTTCCACCAAAGAGAAAATAAAATTTCAGTGGTGACAAAAAAAAAAGAAAACGGTGCTCATTCACGTGCTCATCGGGGTAACCATAATCTTGACTTTTCTGCGTGTGATATACATGACACTAGAGAAGCGGCTCGACTAACTTTGAAGCATTATCAGAATGTTAACTAGACAACAGACCGCTTTCGAAAGTTTATTGTGATCATTGCTATTATATGACACAAACAACAGTGTGCAGTGGCTGGTCAACACAGTGGAAGACCCGGAATAAAAATAGAAGACGGTGCCAGAATAAAAATAAAACGATTTTTGACATTTTTTTTATATTATTCAATGTGGAATGGCAATGGAGGGTTTGGCGTAAATCGTTATGATTGAATGTTGATTTTACATACCAAATGTAGTTGGGTCATGCATGATGTGTGCAACTATTTGATTAAGACTTTTCAATCAAAAACACAACGTACTTTCCATAAGCAGGCACTGTTTCTCAGAGCAATAAGTAAGGAGGTGCTGGATGAGCACTAAGGAGCAAAGCGTGTTGACCGAGCTTCCGAGGGTCTCCATATCCTCAATTTTGATCAGAATGGAATCAAAACCCCCTTTTTATTTTTTTTACACTCGATACAATTGATTTTAGCTGGGATCCTCTGTGCATTTTTCCAGGGACTCCGTTTGGATTTTTGCTATTACCCCCTTTCAAAATCTTCAACACCTATGCCATTAGACGATATTCCGAAATCTATCATATAATTCTGCCACATTTTCATTCTTACTCATTTCTGAGTTATTCAAAATAGGTGTTAAAGATACAAATCACACAAAGTCAGCAAAAAGAATAAATTGAGAGAATTACCAAATGAATATCACAATGATCATATTTGTTGAATGCCAGTAAAGAAGAAGAAGAAGAAAAAAATAAGCGCGCTATAAGTGAAAAGAGCTAACAATAATCCTTTTTCATGTTGCTCTATGTATGCGGATGGTTTTTTAAACGGTTTCATAAATTATGGTTTTCTTTCTCTTTCTTTGCATAAGAAGTAAGTTTTTGTAGTCGAAACAATGACACGAATGTGATCGCATTTCCTTGAAAGCGGTGCCGCAAAACTATCCATAGAAATATGTGCTATAAATCGATGATCGCATTCAAATGGTATTGTATATCATTACTAAAATAGTTCACATTCCGTTGTCCGATCTCTTTCTCTCTCTTCACTTCTTTTAGTATTTATCGGATCGAATTTTATATGAATAAATATGGCATCGAAATAAATTATGGTAGCTCATTGTATTTTCACCATGTATACATACATTATGAGTGATTTTCACTTTGGATCGAACGAGGCGGTATTTATAAGTTTATTTATTATACCATCGCTATACCTGTGTGTGTTTATTCTTTATTCAATTCCATATCAAATTATACCAAATAATCGCATTTATTAGTGCCGAATTACCCACTATAGAAATAAATCTAACATTTATCGAAATGTTGTGTTTATGGAGTTTGTTTGACAACAAACACTTTTCGACATCGATTATTATTTTATTCGATTTTCGGTAAGAAAAATTGAATTTTCGAAACTTCGTTTCTTCATTGTTTGTCGTTCGAGTGGAAAGAGACACACACATTTCAAGAGATCATAGAAATGAATATGAAGAAAAAAGCAATAACAAAATAAAACAAATTTGCTGTGGTGTTAACGAGACAGTTGTTGTGATCAATGATCACGACACGAAAGAAAATGAAATGTGCGCTCTTTATCTATTTTCGCTGCACATAACTGGATGAAGAAAAGAAGAAGAAGAAGAAAAAACACTCCGCCCATTGTCGATTTTTCTACAAAAAAAAATAATTCCCATGTTTGGAATATCAATTTACAATCGATCGGCGATCCGTAAATGGTATGACAAAGAAAGCTCAAAAACGATACTATTCGACAAAACGGTATCATTAATTTGCACCGCAATATTTCTCCTGACACATTTTCAAGAGTGATTAATGAATTTGGATCGCTTAAGAGAAAATCGATTAATTTGATTTTTTTTTTCGGCCGAAGAGAAAAACGAAATTACAAAACATTCCACAGCAAGAATTGGTTTTGATTTGCTCGAAATCAATTTTAGATATAAACATCTATGGTTTTGATTTTAATTTTAACTCATTTGAAATGGAAGAAAATTTTAAACAGCTTCATCTGTAACGGAATCCATAAAGTTCGTGTTTTGTACAAGCTCATTTTTTTCTTCTAAATAACTTTATCTGTTAAACGTTCTGACAAAACTGATTGTGATCCTGATTATGGTATTATGTGTTATGGTAATTTTGATCATTGGCCAATTTAAAATTCAGTAAAAAAACACACGGCACCCATTTAGCGTATCACAAATCAAGGTAGCCGACAGTTTCGTGTCGAACTTCTATACAAAAATAGTTGGATCAAATTTCATGAAAAGTCACCGTTATAATTCAAATTCAAAATATAAATCTTCTAATGAGATCAACGAGGAGATATGTGTTAATATTGCGATATGAAACATTTATTCACACACACTCGAAGAACACACGCAACTTGCATTCCGTCATGATTTCGAAAAGTGCCTTTTAAAAGACTCTTTAAAACCGATTATTTTCTTTTTGAACGCATCAATCTAGGAGCCATTTTTCTCCGTCCATTTTCATTGGAATTTACATGTTGAATTTCTAGAAGTGAGTATAAATCTGAATTAAGTGCAATTTAAAACAAAAAGATTCAATGATATCAATGAACAGCATTTATTATACTCTTCTAACACTGATTGTGTTTATAGATATTTTTTACTTTATAAATTTACCTACTTGTGTCGTATTCTTACATTAGAACAAACCCAACATCAATTTCTTCAGTGGGAAAAAAAGGTAGAAATTTGAGCGCGTACCCACAATATACGTCAATGTGAATTGTTAGATTTCGTTTTGATAAATCTTGGCTCGTCACTGAATATTCACGACACGTAAATCGAAGTCGTTAGTGTCGCGCACACAACTTTATTCGCTTTAATCCATTTAAATTTCAAATATTGTCTCGATGTGATGATGTTGTTTTCTGTTGGCAAGACATTTTTGTCTTCATTTATTGAGCATTTTCTTCATTTTCTCATCATAAATTTGTCACGTTATTATTTTCCCGCAATTCAAATCGCTTTTTTTGTTTGTTTTTTTTTTTTCGCCAAACAAAAATGTGTGTAATCGAAATCACACACAGACCAACGATCGCCCGAACGAAATGACTGTTCATATTGTATTCCGGTTTTTTTCCCAATTGGTTTTACTGATTGCGTGTGTCTCATCCATCGAATTATGATTTTAAATATCCAACATCTCTTGAGCATTTCATTATGTGGTTAATGTTCATTTCTTTTGTCATCGACACTCACATTTCGAAATTGTGAAAAACTAAAAGAATTGAAATGAATAAACAAGCTCATTTATTCACGAGCGTAGCAATAGTACGTGAGAGGATCACTTCTGTTCAGATCATCAAACCAAACATTTTGGGTACAATAAAATAATCAAACAAAACAATGCACACAACAGTGTCATGAGGCAAAACGATACGAACGTTGTGTGTGGTGCGTAGATAAAAGCGAAAAACCATGATTTGAAATAAAGCACGCAAAACCGATTATGTTATTTGAACGAATACACTCAAAAGAGTCACATTCAAGAACGAAAAAAATGAGTGTTCGAGAGAGAATGGTGTGTGCATTTGTAAATGTGAAAATGTTTAATACGCAACAAATGTCATGACGATGATGATTTCCCACTTGGTTAGGCCTTCTCTCTCTCTCTCTCTATTTGTCTTCTTCGGGGATGCGCCATCACTTCAGCCAAGTGTTTGTGTTAACCATGTTTTTATTGTTGTATTTTTTTTCCATTTTTTTTGTGTTAGTTTGGGGTTTGTTGTCGCATGTAAATTTAAACATCTGTACATTGTGTGAGTGGATTACCCCTTTTTTTATATTTTCCGTTGTGATTATGTTTGAGTGGTTGTGCTATATTATTGTTTGGTGTGAATGATCGGGAAATGAGAACAATTGTTATTTTCATCGCTTCTGCCAATCTTGATGCGGCTTTCGTTTAAGCTAATACCTTCATCTGGCGAATCTATCTCACTATCTACTGCGCCGAGGGACGTAATTTTGAACAATAAACTTCAACGACTACTGCATTCGCTACATGGGAAACAAAACCGGGGGCAAATCATTTAATAGAACAGCGTAAATTATTTGTTTATTTTGTTAGTTGTTGTTTTGCTTTGAATACAATTTGGTGTATCAAATGGAAATTATGATTGAATGCAGAGTCAAGTTTTTGTTATTACCCTTTTGTAACGTTTTAATATGGCTCATTTTTTTAGATATATATCCATTTATTGGCCTACTCGTAATCATTTCATATACACAAACAACACAATATTTATGTGTGTGGCGTGTTCCGCACCAACCGATTCTCTCTATCTTCAAACCCGAATACAATCAGCGTTGTCTTGTTATTTTTCGATTGTTACTCACTCCATTGTTTGCACCGATCCTTTCTATGAAATTCGTTTTAATACGCTTTCCGTTTCGCCTCTTTTTTCGCATTGATCACACATTCTACAACGGAATTTCGATTGAATATTAAATATTCAACAAATTGGTTTCGTACAATATATTTTTAAAAAAAAATGTGTGCTTGAACACCAATCAAAACGGTTGAATTTTTTGTGGAAGCCAAAATCAATTTGTTTTCTCGGGTCACTTTGATGGACTATTTTATGGCCGAATTGTGGCCAAATTTTATTGCAGCCAGAGTCGTTAACCGAAAATTCCAAAACTGTTGAAATTTTTATTTCATTTCATTGGCTATTAACGTTTCGATGTTAAGTATAACAAATGAGAGGATTTTAAAAGAAAAATGACAGTGCGATTATCCACTCGGTGCGCAAAATCGAATTCGGTTTATAGGCCAAAATAAGGAAACACTTTTTTTTTGTTGGACATAACAAATTGCCGAAATGCTCGTAAAATCCACCTTCAAGAAATAGAAGCGGCTCAAAACTGGCGGCATTACGGCAACTATCAAACGTAACAACAAACACTGCTGGAGATTCCAACAGTTCGATATTTTCCCATATCTTACAATGGATTTTAGTGTCACAACAAGTCCTCGTTAATAATGCCCACCAACAAATGTATCAATGACAAAGGCGATGATACCGCATATATTTGTGCCAATTGTATTTACAATCCACAATGCAATTCTATTTTGAATGCTGTTCATTTCTCTCTCGCTCTCCATTTCTCTATTTACTATCTTTCGTGTTAGCTTTTTGTATATCGATGAGCTGCTCGCTTACTTTTTAATCATTTGGTTGTGTGGAAAAACCACCGAAAACGGCGATCCGAGCATCTAGATAACAGAAACTCACCATCAAACCTACAATAGAAAAGTCAACGTTGAAATTTGACCGGTAGAGTCGAACACGGTCGGTGTTGCGCAGATAAAATGCAAAAAAAATTATGGGTGAACCGATGAATCCATAGGTAGTCTAGCAGGCACATTTGATGCGGTGTAACATCTTAAGGCAGCTAATAGATTTTTGTGCCATTTTTATGCCCAATTTTGTTAATTTTTTTTTCAAATTTTTGTTTTGTTGTTGTGTCCCTGTCCGGTCGTGTATCGATCGTAAGATAGATGCTGCTAAAAAGATATATGCAGGCCACCCATGATGATTTGTTCCCCGTTTTTTCGGCTTGGTCATTTGAAGATGTTGACGCTCTTTCATTGCATTGCTATTTTTTGTTTCGATTTTTTTTTTTTCATTTTCTTCAACTTGAACAATTTATTTTTATGAAAACCGTCTATTGCAAGTCACAACAAAACACAATAATAACAGCAACAAACAATCAAACCAACAAAAGTAACCGATTCATTTGACATTGGATAATTTACTTTTCGTTTGGTTGCCGTTATTGTTGTTGCTTTATCGTTTTGTGTGTCAGTGCTGCCGACAAACGAAACAATATAATTGTTGATGTCGTTTTGCAGTCAAAATGTTTTGATTTTTCTTGTTTGTGTATGTGTACGGTTTTTTTCTGCCTCTTCTTCTCTTTTTTTTCGTTCCATTTTCCTATATGTGTCTGTCTTCCCTGCAATTCAACTAGCTTGTTTCTGTTTCGTTCTTTTATTTTGATCTTGTTGTTTTGTTGCGTCAATTGTATTGTGCGGATTTGTTACAATGTCACTATTTTGTGAATCGAATGTGTGCCATACCATCAATTGTGGGCAGTTCTTTTGATGGGCGCGCGGAAAAAGATCAAAAAAAAAGGCAACATACAATCAAAATAACAAAACATGCAAAATTGTTGTTGATGCGAATTAAGCAAAAGTGCAACAAAAACGCAGAGAAAATAACTGTGTAAGTAACATCACTTGCTTATTGAAGAGAGTTTTTCGATATGGCGTTTATTCGCCTTCCTCACTGTCATCTTCACCTCTCTCCCTCTCTCTCTCTCTCTTTCTCCACATATAGCTCCTATTGTTTACTGGCTTTTGGTTCGCTTCTTTTACAAGATAATAATATAAGTTTTGCGGTTCGGTAATTGTTTCCTTTTTTTCTTCGTTTTGTGGGCTGTATTTGGCTTACAGTCTTTTTTATTCTCTTATTCACAAAAATGACGTTAAAAAATCCTCAACAAGATCAAGTCTATCAATCAATCAATTTGTGAATGCATAACCGTTAATTTACAAATAAAATGTTCAACAATCAGTCAACAACAGTGAAAAATTAATTGCATTCGATAAATGTGGATTTGGGCAGAATTCAATTCGATTTTCTCTCTTTGTATCGTTTAAATTCTTGTAAAGTGTATGTAATTAGTGTGATTGCCAAAAGTTTTATGAATTTGTGCATTTTCTCTTTTTCACCGTCATTTTTCGTTTGGTTCACTTAAAAAAAAAAAACGAAATCACAATTAATATTTTTGAATGGAATGTTGTTGTCCGGGTAAAAAAGTCACGATGTAATTGAATTATGTGCTCATGAAATATGTTTGCGTGGTGCATGCAATAGGTCGGGGGGAAGAGAGAAATGGGAAAATATGCGATAATAATTTAATAATACAATAAATTAAAGGACAAGATCTTTATCTCCTTGAGCATGATCACTGAGCACTCGTGCGTTAAAGCCGTATTGCATGCACTAGGCACCGGTAACCATAGACATACCGAACTCTAAGGCACAATGTCACTGAGCAAACAACCAGTGAAGAGAAATGATATTCAATTTCATTCACAAGAGCATCGAAACAAAAAATGAAGAGAACTGAATCTAGATGGAGAAAAGCATTTCTCAAAGCAAATCCAAAATACCGAAGAGAGAAAGAGAGATAAAAAAGAAGTAGTTGTTGTGACAACAAGAGCGTGTTTTGGCATTGCGATCTGTGAGAGTATCGTATTTCTCAAACGCAAAAAATCCGATAGACTGATCGCCGACAAAGAATCGTATTTACTTTTGCTTTATGAATGCATCTTTTGTCCAGTTCAAAACCAATATACCGCGCTGCATAGTTTCTCCTGTTGTTGATCTTCATAAGATTGCCTGTCGTTTTGTCATATATGTTTGTGTGTGTGTGCTATTTTTTTCTTCTTCATCTTGAAATATACTGTGCAATAAAAGTCAAATAGATATGACAATTCACTTTTGAATGAAAAACTTGAAAAAAGAATAGAATGAAAGCCTAACTTAGAACACACCGGACGGATGGAATTTGAAGGCGAATTTTGATCTGTCAATACAAAGAAATTGCGTTAAAAATCTAGATTTTGCTTGTTTTTCACCAAAAAAAGCTTGGGAACCACAGCAAAATGCGATGCAATGCTGTAAATCACAAACACTTCGAATCATTGACAATATTCTTGAGCCTATTTTGTCGCAATAGAATTGCGTTCATTCACTTTGAAGTTGAACTGTTATGCTGCACAGCAATGACCATTGGATAACATCAGTATGTGTGCAGTTTCAAATGAAAAAAGGTAAAGTATTGGCGGCGTAGGTGGCAAAAAAAAACAAAACAATGGTTACCTGTCTTGATTTTTATGGATCTGCGCGCAGTGACATTGTAATATTGATTCTTTCTTAATGACAAACTGTACCCCACGATGAAACAATGGCAAAAATGACTTTTTTCTCTGTCTTCTTACATTTCATAATTCAGTCTCACTTTCTCTCACTCTGACTCTCTGACACTCTGTATTTATTCTCTTCACTTCTCTCTAACTCTCGTTTGTACGAGTGCCGAATGCGGACCAAAAAAAAGTGCATCGATATATTTTGGTATAAATGCAGACGCTACAAATAGACAACCTTCATTACATTCATAAGCCGACAAAGTGTGTTGAGCCCAAAATTTTATTTAAAAAAAAAAAACAAGAAAGAATAACAAACAAACAAACATGCCATTGAATGATACAAACGACACCGGGCATTAAATCTTACTTGCACATTTAATTGAAATCCTCGGTGAATTTGAATTGGCTTTTCTCTCTCGGTATTGGGCTGGCTCAAACACACACAATAAATTTGTTTGACTTATCTACGGATTAAATCATATTTAACAAAGAAGCGAATTCAAAATGCGAAAAGTCGATTCCCATTGGTGTGACATCAAGCGGCACATGGAATTGCCAAGGCGAGAGAAAGAGACAACGTGGAAGTGAGGTAGGTACACAAAGATACAGAGTTAATGTTAAGTCTTATTTATTTCAATTGCGGATGCAATGTTAGATGAAATCATCGTTATGCCCGTTGATATAGATGACATTGTTCCATTGTGCGGATCTGATGAATTATGAAATTGTCATTTTCGATTCTTTCACACCATTTCTTCCTACTTGTGTGTGTGCGTGTTTTTTTTAGTTTCGCTTCATGCCTTTTATATTTCGGTTGCCGGTATGGTATTTTGTTTTCTTTTTATTGTTGTTTGATGCTACCGAATTACTATACATCTATATGCATGCATGAGCCTTCAAAATGATTTAATGAAATATCGTTTTTTTTCACTACCGAATTGACTAAATAGAAAAATAATTGAATGAAATAAATCCATCAAGATGAGGATGTCGCAAATCTTTGTACAAACATTTTTCTTATTCATATATTGATTCGAACCGACTGAACTGACACATTGCATTGAAATTGATTGAATGTAGCTGTGGGAATATTTGCAAACTTGGCATCAAATTATACGCTATCAAGCAGTAATAATGATTGTTCACAGACAAGTCAACGTCAGTGAATCTCACACAGGCCACTACAACTTGATGCAAATTAATGTAGAAATTTACGTGAGCTCGAGCGCGCCAACACACGCGTTCGCATCAACTACGCTATAGCACTTGGTGCATTGCAATCAAATGCAAATCAATTTTCGTCAATTATTACATCTAGCCTAGAAGCTACTGAACGCAAGTATGACCGCATTCGCCACCACTAATAAATGACTCACTTTACAACGATGAGATGGAGACTGCAATGCGCGATCGAACATCAATTTGGTCGATTACCTCGCTAAATAAAGTGATAAAGTTCTAATTATATATGTACAAAGTATAACAGTGCAGACGGCAGACTGCAGTACATCAGTTACTCTTTTAATTTGCATGAATTTAGAGAAACACAGAGAGAGAGGGGGGGAGAGAGAGAGCAAGCAAGTATTGAGTTTTTGTGAGACAACATAGATCGGTACTCGACGTGCTCTCGGAGTGCGAATAAGGCATTGCACCTTTCCTCTACACATGGGACGGTTATTACACACATCAAATGGCAGTCCGCGATTTTACATCGTTGTTGAAGTTCTATGTATGCACACGATGCTGTACACTATTTTACACTTTGGCGCAAGACTTTTTCAGGTGATGTTTTTATTGGAAATGACCACTTATCGTAACATATGTGGAAGCTTACGCGCTTTGCCTTAACCTAACATATTTTCCGATTCCATGTTTACAATTTTCATTTGCATACGTTTTCATTCACTTTTCCAATACTTTTCTACTCGCTATAATCAAAATAAAGTGAAAACTGCTGTCGAACATACGATTTTCTAATCAACCATCTAATAAATTATTCAATGAACTTCACGTGTATTTTTCAACACATGCGATCACTAAATCTCTATGAAGTCTTTTCCCTACCCTTACACCTAATTCATAAATGGTTTTGTGGCCAAAGTTTCAATTCTTAAAATCGATATTGGAATGCAGTATAATTTTCGTTTTGTTTTTACAACAAACAATAAACTCAATTCGATCGATGGAAAATCGCCATTGCGAATAAAAAAGAACAAAATCCATGCAAAAATCACATTGGTGTGCAATAAAAGCGCGATTTGATTGTGCGAATTGATGGAAAAAACCCAGCAAACCAACTCCCGCGATGGTATTATGCAAAGTGTGAGCATGATTTCACGGAAAAAGAACATGACATGCGATCCCTTTAAATGGATATTTTATTCAATTCTTCTTTTTTAATTATTTCATTTGCAAACGGAACATAGCCGAGAAAGGAACAATCGACAGCATGTAGAAAAGTGAGTGAGAAACGTGGTGCGGCAAGTATGTCCTGCAAGTATGGAAGTCGATAGTTTTTTGCATACACAAGATGCACAATAATGATGGGCTGCAGCTTGTCCATTCGATCCAAATGGGAAATCAAAAATGGTTTGTGACCGTATTACGTACACATTGTGTTGTAAAAACAAGTGTAACACTAAAGGTGAGAAATGAAATTAAATGGACATTGAACACACGTAGCCAATGCAAACACATACTCATTCGGGGCCTATACAACTTATTATTGAACCGCATTTGCTGTGTGCCATGCCAACGAATTGCAAATGGCATTTAAAAAAAACGAAACAGAGTGAGAAAGAGTCCACAGTCAACATCGTTAGTCGATTGCATGCAATCAGTAACACACGCACACACACATATATACCATGATCCATTATATATCAACGTCATCGTTTGTATGCCAGGACGATTATAGCCACAAACGATTTTATATCGTTGTAAAAAAAGAGTGTGCAGCAGCAGTAAGTCCGGTAAGGCCGTAAACAACATTTGATTAGATGGCAAGATGGTTTTTGCGAATGCAATCGTGCGAATCAATTCATTTACACTTCGCTTTGTTTGCTCAAATTTAAAATCCAGTTAAACCCAACCATCAGAATTCGTTAAACATGCCTGACATTCAAAACCAATATTATTAGAGCAAATCGACGCAACAAACGTTTATAACAACAACAGCACAAAAAAAACACGAAATACATTCATAAACCATGATCTTCTGTGGCTGCAATTAACTGTGGATGGTCGCTTGGAATGTTGATCAACAACTGTTTATATTCGGTTGATTCGAAAGGATTTCAAGCGTGTTACGTTTTTTTTTCAACCAACACTATGTTTTGCATCAGTTTTATCCATATTTTAACATACACATATGATAATTGTGAACAAGAAACTTCCACAACACGATTATGACAACTGTGATCATGATAGGGAATAAACATATTTTCACTTAATAAAATCAAGGCAGTATAAACACGCACACAGACACATACGTACAAATCAAATCACGTAATTATATGATAAGATTTAATGATATAATTATGCACTTTTCTTCATCATTTTGCACTCATGCACGTGATATTATTAAAATGTGCATTTTATTGTGTTGCTTTGATGCATTGCCGCTGTTGATGTTAATCATATGGCCGCCATAGTTTACTACTTTATATTGTCGTTGTAGATGATCGAAAAACAACAGACTGGATGAAAATTTATATTTAATACATTGAAAACCCTCTTGATACATTGCTATATGACTTAAATTTGGTAGGTTTTTGGTCTTTTTAATACAAATATTGAATTTGATTCATCATTTGAAAAAGTTTAATTTTTTTGTTGATCTTGCTTCCCAGCGGCTTGGTTTCATATTTCAAGTACAATGTTTGTTTTGTTTTAGATAGATTTGTTCGACTTTTTCTGCATTTTTTTGAGTACACCTGTCGCAGGATCTCTGTGCATAATGAAAACTGTAACGATGAAAGTTTATCAGAAGGAGAGCTATTATAGACTCTTATGAGTGCTGCTCTTCCTTGTTTTTAGGTACGGCCCCTAAATAATTATAAGGGATAGGTGCATGAACTCACAAGAAATGTGGACTCGAAAAAATTGTGATGGGTCACTCAACGCCTAGCTCAACGCAATCGATTAAAACCAAAGATCCTTGTGGTTCTATTTTCACATTCAATTTATTTTCCTATTTATCAAATTTGCTGGTCAGCTTTTGGTCATTGTTTTCGGTGACAAAAAAATGAGGATTTCAAAGAGTGTTGTTTTTTTTTAACATATTAAAGGTGCAAACAAAAAAAAAAACAATCAAATCTAAATCTATTAACTCCAAATCTACCGAAAAAAAGTCTATTAAACTTAATAGAAAAAAAAGTGTATTTGTTCTGTTCAATCAAACAGAATCATTATTCAAATGATTTGACAAAATTGGTGAATTGCTTAACTTTTGTTTATGAAATTCTCTGGTAAACCAAAAGAAGAAAAAAAAAAACCCAGTCATGGTTTCATTGCAATTCAATAGAGAGTAGATCTCATCAAATATTCACTGAATGCGTCTCAAACAGGCTGTGTGCAAAAAAGGCAAGCACTTGGTTCAAAGTAAAATTGGTAACAACGTTCGTATGTGTATGTGTGCAATGTCTCTTATTTTATTGTCTCTTAATAAATGGAAACGCTCGGTTTTTGTGTTTATCTTCTTCAAAAATGACCAGCATTAAAATTAGTTGGGCATTGTTCTTGATCATTCGATCTTGGAATACATTGTTTTCGCTCTCTTTTGCTTCTTAACATTTTTTTGTCGTTTGCTTGTTTTAAATCGGATGAACTTGCGCAATAGTTATATTAACGGGAACCACAACACAACACACAAAAATTTCCCAACATAAAAGACGAGACAGTTGGAAATGCATGGTATTGCAGCAAAATGCACTATTTGCTTGCTTCACATCCAATTTGACCACTGTTTTTTCTTCGTTCGGACGTCGAAGTGTATATATATTGAGATTTTCGTCCATCAACCTAAACATTCCTTTTTATCCATAGTGCTATGAGCAATTCGATGTTGTTATTGTTGTCGTTGTTGTAATCGCGCTTTGTTCGTGCGCTATATACGATTGTTACTTTGCTTCATTCTGTGCAAATTCATTTAAGCTGCTCTTTTTTCTCTCTTTCATTTTAGTGAATATTTAATCTTACCTTATTAAACAGTGTGTGGACGAACATTGAGCGCGTGCGCGTGCGCGTTCATGTATTTGTACGACTTTGATACAGTCGTAGAAAGACTGCTTACGGCTATATAAATGGTGGAATGAATAAAAAAAAACAGACAAACACACAAACACACACACCGAAGCATTTTCGCATAAAATAAAGTTGTTAAGACAAGTTTTTTGCTGTTAGTTGCCTGCCTTTGCCGTCGATTCACTTTTAGATGTGCATTTTAATTGGGCTTTAGTTTTGAATGAGAGAGAGAGAAGGTGAGAGAAGAAAAAAACATCGTACGTGTATTTATTCTATGTCGTCAGTCGTTACTTGTGGTACATGCGTTTCCGGAGTTAATGCAGATTCGATTCATTTGTCATGATGAATGTTCATCATCCGAAAAATCGACTGAACAACTGAAAAATCGACCAAACCCATGAAATAATAGAAAAGTTAAGAATTAATTTTTTTTTAACTGATATAACCGCTACTGGCAGTTTTCAATACATATTTTATATAAATAAAACAAAACTATGAGCCAATGGCTCAATTTCCCATTTCGGGCCTCTTTCATGTTTTCAAAACTTAACATAATTGACCATGTTTTCAACAAATATGTTTCGATGGTTTTTCTAAATTGTTTAATTTTGTATTGCTTTAATAAATAGCGAAGCAATCTCTTAATTTTTCAATAAGAACTTCGAAAGTTCTTTAGTTTCAACAATTTCCCAATCAACGAAGGCCAATTTAATTCTTTTAAGCAACAATTTACCGCATTGATTGATTTTCCGTCGCAAGTGATAGCAGGTTTATGGCCACCGTTTTCCATGGTGGCCATTCAATTTAAGGTAAACGTTCGATGCATTCGATTAGATTATTCGAAATAAAAAACACACAAATTTATGTGAAATCAAGTGCTTCGACAATTACCACATTGAACTGCTAAAAACACCGGCCAATACTGTACAGTGGGCAAGCGCGCACGCACTCTCACACCACAAAAGCGCTTGATTGGAAACCGCAATAAACAAGAGTGTAAAGCTTAATTGTCGATTGAATTAAAATTTGAATACATTCAAAGCGGAATATAAACGAAAGCGAAAAAAAGAAACGACAAAAAAGTTTAAGAGAGGCATACTGTTGTCGGCATATTTCGATCGGCCATATTAAAGGGGGGAAAATACCAATAAATATCGAATTGTGTGAAAAATTAATGCTTGTTTTCTTGTATGTGGTTAATTGTCTTACGCATCGCCCGATTGATGTAGAAGTAATTAATGTGGCTTATGCTCCCATCTATGTATATGCCATTGTTAATTCACATTATAACTCGTTTATTTGATTGGTTAATAATTTGAATTTATTATATGGTGAATTCATCGTCAAATGCACCATTCGCGATCGCTTACAAGCGCAAACACATATGGAAAAGAGCGGGAAAAAAGCGCGAGAGAATATGACCGACAAGCCGATAACAAAGCGATAGAAACAAAAACAGAAATCATTTTAACTGCTTCGCTCATAATATACATAATGGAGTTGAATGTCGTAAATCTTTGAATTATTAACGAGAGAGAGACAGAGAGAGAGAGAGAGAGAGAGAGACAAATACTTGCATCGCACAGAGAGACTCAAATCAAATACATGCTCATGAGTTGACATACAATACACCCAATTCGAATTTATGTTCATATTATTGACTTCTTGGCTCTTTCGATTTGTAAACATATGTGGTTTTTATCATTTCAAATTATCAACAAAATACACAAAGCAGTATACTGAATTCGGCCAAACTAAGAAAAACACAAAATCAATTCGAACTTCTCGGTGTGTATGTGTTTCTCTTTTTATATATACTTTATCTTTTTGGATGTCATTAAACTGCTTGCTGAACAATAAATTTCAATCAAAATGAAATTGATTTTAAAATTTATGTGTGGACAGAAACCTTTCAGAACATTTGTTTGAGAATGAAGCGAGTGAGTGGTCTATCTTATGCATATGGAACCGACGGCATATTCACGCCGTCGTTCAAACATAATTCCAACGAAACCATGGTGGCTAGTGAGATCAGTAGATTTTATTTTGATTTAATCAAAACCATTTGAAAAGGGAAAACACATTCAAATGGCTCGTCTTTTTTTAAATGCAATTCTGATGTCAACCGAATCAGATTCTCCTTCTATTTTATCTATCGTTTGGTGGTGATGAATGTGATCGATCGGATTCAATACAACTACTGCCGTCATTGAACAAAAAATCGAATGTCATCAATTACCCGTTAAAACGTTTAAACTCATTTTTTTTTCTCAACTTTAATTGCATGATGAGAACGGACATTTATCTCATTTTTCATTCAAGAAATGTATAAATCAATTCGATTTCACTTCAAATCAAACATGAACTGAACGGAAACAAAGTGTTTTAATATTACACTCTCTATTCAGCTCAAAGCCATTTATAGCATTTGATTGCTCGATCAATTGGTCTGAATGAGACAGACACTGCATGGCTGGCCCGTGTTCAATTTCTTTTTTTTTTTTTGCTTTCCATTTTCATCTTCATTTCATCATTCTATCAATAATATGATAATAACAGATTAAAGGCGAACATTTGGATACACTGAAAATTAAAATTTATCAAGCAATTTAAATTGGCGTGTCAAAATGAATTCGGCGAAAGGCCGAACTGACAGAAAAATCAACTATCTGAAAACTGTATTTTTGACGTGAGCAATCGTTTTGCAAAATTTCAATCGCTTAATATTTTGACGTAAGTTTGTCAGAGTCTTTCTTTATTTTGCAGCCGTCGGATATACGAATTCATTTCAAAAATGATCCGTGTGTATTTTTCACACAGACAATAAAGGAAGATGAAGAAAAAAAACGACACGAAAGAAAAATGTGTGTTTGTTGAATTTTGTTTTTGCATTTCATTTCATGTATGAATTATATTGCGGTTGGTGAAAATGTACCGAAACCAAAAATATGGTACATTGCATTGTGTACACACTCATATATGCAATGGCTGCTTGAGTATAATTTATTGTAATTTTTCAATCATTTATCATCAAAATAATATGAAGATCACTCGTCGACTGTAAGTCTGTCTGTGTGTATAGTACAGTTTTTGTGGTGCACATATACGAAAAGCAGGCGGATCAAATACACATTTCAGCCAAGATATGCAATCAGAATGTAACAACATTTTGCTCCTCGCCACATAAATGCCCGTTTTATTTCTTTATCCAAAAGTACACACGGGATACGGCCAGAGAGAGAGAGAGAGAGAGAGAGAGAGAGAGAGAGAGAGAGAGTGAAAAGAGAAAGAAAAAAGTACAAGTAACACTAAAACGATAATAATTTCGTTGCCATTCTCGAGTATGATCGAGCACCGGTAACGAAAAAAAATCGTTTGAGGCAGAAAATTGGCGCGTATGATTTGTGTAATATAATAACACCATCAACAACATGTATTTAATGGCGAATTGGTTGGTTTGTGATGCATTGCGCACCGCACAATCACAAGGTGCTGGAAAGAGCCCCCAAACAGCGAACGAGCTACGAAGTCATTGCATTTACTTTTCGCAATATATATTCACTCTTTTTTTTCCTGCCGTCGAAAACTGAAAATAGATGCAATCATCCGGAGAACGAAAAATAATTTTTACCCGGCATTATC
This sequence comes from Contarinia nasturtii, assembly GCF_009176525.2. Classification (NCBI taxonomy): domain Eukaryota; kingdom Metazoa; phylum Arthropoda; class Insecta; order Diptera; family Cecidomyiidae; genus Contarinia; species Contarinia nasturtii. The sequence continues at coordinate 93,174 of NW_022200251.1, read as the reverse complement.
TCAATTTAAAGATCAATTTCCCATTTATTGGCCGTTCGAGATATTTATATGTGTGTTTATTTGTTGAAGATTCGCAAATTCGTTTTCTCTTCCATTTACACTCGTGCTTTGCGAATGAATACGAACCAATAATCAAACAACAGATAAAATGAGCAAATGTGATGAAAATTTACAGCGTAAATCGAACACAAAAATCCAAAGAAGACATCATTGAATTTGGACAGTTTATTTTGGAAAATGGTCAATGATAAATTTGAGCTGAAAAAGAGATGCAAATATTTGAATGGAAGTTTTTCAAACGAAGGAGGTTGGTTTTAGAACTTGAATTTTTCAATATTGGAGTGACATCGCTTAGTCTTTTAATCATGACAGATACTAGACTTCAAAACATAGATTTATCGCTGTCAAACGTATAAATTTAGAAAAATACATGAAAAATTGACAAAGAAATTCTCCTGACGACTGTTTTCCTTTACCATTAACTTCGATTTACCGTATTCGACCCATAAATTGACCATAATAATTCGGACAATAAAGAATTTTATCGAATTGTAATAAGGCCCAATTTAAACCGAAAAAAAGCATGTGAAGAATGTAAAAATATGAAGAAGAAGAGCCGGCGATGGGCACATTAAGCCAAATCCAAACACATGTTGAACGATCGCGTTCGAAAAGTACGTAATACATAAATATAAAATGCTTTTATTTCTCGCTGTCATAATGACTATGGTAGAGTGTGTTGCGATGCGCATATAAGGTTCGCAATATTTCTTGGCCGGCTATGATTACATTGTTCGGGTGGAAAGGATGCGAAGGCACGATAGATTACTTCATTTTCCGACACACTGACAATTATGAATTATGAAATCGTTAAAAGCCCTGTGGTTTTGTGTGAGTGTATGTGTGTGTGTGTGTGTGCTGTGTGGACTATTTCATATTTCTGCTACATGTGTTTTATTTTTTACATTTTATTAGTGTGTTCAATGTTGTTGTTTTTTTATAGTGTGCAGTGAACACGTAAATGGTGTTTCTTATTGGAATTAAATTGCACTGTCCTTTTTTTTACAATTTTCTCTGTCTCTCTCTCTTTTATATGATGATAAAGGCTGCACGTCTTGAATTTAAATGGATGTTGAATCAAATGCACATTTTCAGCATAAATTTTTGGACCGTGTGATGGGTTAGCATTAAGTGCCTGCCGTTGTGTCTGTAGATCATGTTTTAGTGTGTTTTATGTTGTGCGTTCATCGCCTGCCGGGCGAGAAAATAGCCGCGATAAACTAAGATGTTGCGTGGAATTTGAATGGAAGTAATCGATGAAGGGAATAGCCAAAGCGAAAAGAATCACAAAAAAAAAGAAAACACTTTGAATATACGCGATTCGCGAATCAAGTAGGTGTAACTTCAGCAAACAGCCGAAGTCTCGCAATGACTGTATTATTATTAGCAAATCGTATAATTTTTTCGTATCCTGACCGCAACGCATTGAAATGGTTCAAATGGCTATATATATTCAGATTTTTTTTCTCAGGTCGGTTTCGATTGCCGGTTGGTTGTTGTTGTTGTTTACCTGTGATGTCGATGCTTCAACCAGAACACGATCTCACCATTGTCAAACCGCAGCCACATTTTATAAGAGCAAAAGAGAAAAATGAGCATGGAAGAGAGAACGGAATCAAAAACAAGAACTCAAACTGCTCAGTATATTAATAAATCTATTAATATTTATAACTTATTTAACTGCAGCAAAATTAGAGCTCAGTTTAGCATAAGTCACGATTTGCAATAATTCCATTTTAAGCGATCGATCATTACAACAACAACAATAACAGCAACGGATAAAACAGATCGATTGAAAACAATGAGAGAGAGAGAGAGAGAGAGAGAGAGAGAGAGAGAGGAACCGGTGGTATTTTCAGCCATTATTTGTGTTGTTGATACCACGGGATCGGTATATTTGTTTGGTTTTATTTCGTGCCTTTTCTTCCCGTTGGCTGAACGCTCGTCGATCGCTCCGATTTGATATTTCAAGACAAAAAAATATATACCTATAGACATGTTAAGATTAAAATCATGAAGAAGAGAAAAAAGAGCATTGGTCATGCTTTTATTATTGATTCACCAATCAGATTTTTTTTATTCTGTTTGTGTGTTTTTTTTTCTCCGCCGTACTTTTGTGCAACAATTCATTATTCCAACTTTGTCCCCTTGTGCAGTCATTAAACAAAAATGATAATAGTTCTGATGATGACAACAACCAATGATAAAACCAGAAATTTAATTAGCAAATCATTATTTTATCAATGTGCACATATTGCACACTTCAATGTCTTGGCCATAAAATGTTTTAATATTTTTACGGAGTGCTGTAATTTCACATATAAGTTCGTCGCTTTATCGAGCATATTTTTTCTTCTGTTCGATTACCTGAACTCTTCTTCGTGCGCGTGAGCGCACTACAGTGAATTTAAGGTGCATTTGCAATGAAAGAAAAAAAAATGACAAAATATCAGAGAATTCTTCTCGTTTTGCTATTGAGTTTACAACGTTCCCGATGCAATGATCATCCAATGCGATGCAGAATTTGAACAATTTCATTTAGTGGTGTGTGTTTGTTTGTGTATATGTGCGCAACGACAATTACGCAGATGACGACATCAACCATTTCATATGAAATCGCCTGCTAATGGCACCATGACATCTACACACAAAAAAAAACTGCAACCAAAGAGCATCGGTGTGTATGTGTTCGATTTGAATCTACTTGTAATTGGTTGTCTTTATCAACATTCGACGATGCATACAGTTCACAGTCAAAGTGCTCACATTGCAACCATTATGAGAAACGCATTCAAGTTGGTTTTTGTGTGTCTTTCTTATTTTTATTCCATGTCTTCGACAGTTTAGATACATTGATACTACCATAAATTGTACATTTGCTTTGCCACGATACAAAAAAAAAATAACGTGCTCAAATGTTTGTGTTTGCCTCTTATTGTTGTTGTATATTTTTTTTCATTTCATCTTCATATTGATGTGCGCACGCACGAGAACCATCCATCGTTTTTATCTTAATTGAAATAAAATAAAGAAAATATTTTGTGAATCTTTTTATTTTCGGTTTTCGACACCGCACCACTTCATGGCATGTTTTGAAGCCAACTGATAAATGCTAATTTATGATAAAATATCATTATTAAAACGAAAAGGGTTGTTCGTCGCATGACAAAAGCGCGCAAAAAACATTCGTTTTTTTTTACTTTTTAACATGAATTTATTTTCGCGTGTCTCTCTATCTCTGTGGCAGTTGCTACTTCTTCTGCTGCTGTTGTTGCTGCTGGATGGTTAGTTTGTTTTGTTTGGTCGAAAGAACCAAGTCGTTTCGGAGGCTTGTAAGCACTCTTAACTCATACCGTCCATCTAATAAAATACATACAAAAAGTTACATGAATAGAATTAAATCTTCTTCTCTTTCCACTTAAACCAACGGAAAAACCGAGTGAAGGGAGAGAGAGAGAGAGATAGAGAAAAATGTCGTTAAATTGCTTAAATGCATTCCAACGAGTCGAAGAAACGAATGAAAGGGCGAAACACCATGTTGACCGGCTTAATTTCTCTTTTATAAATTTATTAATGTTCGTCGATACATTGGTTCTTGGGTTTGTTAGTTTGCGAGATTGTGTCGATTCTTTCAGGCTGCACACAATTTCCAATTTCAATGTGCTCATGTTCACGCTCACTCACGGTTGCTGCACATTTTCTGCTAGTTGCTTTTTCGTTTATTGGTAGTAGTTTTTTTTTAAATATCTGGTTTTTCACACAATATACCAAAGCCGAAGCAATCGACGATTGTGCGCTGTGAGTGTGTGCATAGTTTATTTAGCCATTAATATAATATTGTTTGGAAAATTAATTCATTGAAATATGTTGATGCTTTGTATGTTTCTTTTTCGTTCTCTTTGATTGTTTGTCCCGTTTCTCGTTTTCCGTCGTCCATCGTTAATTTAGTGATGTTTTGCGCGCTATGTTGCATACATATATATATATAAACAAAACAGTAAGAAATTGCTTGCGCTCTATTGGCTTGTCTCTGTCTTTTCCTTTGTAATGTTAATGTGGCTGTTATTGTTGTTGTTGTTGTTGTTGTTGAATATGCGCGTGAATCAAACACACCAAATGAAGATGGTTTTCAGAACCATACCACCGAAAACAGAAGAAATAACACACGAGCGACGTGTACATAAATAAAAGAAGTGATCATCATCATCGTCGTCATTATAGTCACAGTGCACGCGGGGTTTTTAACTCCGGTGTATTTTCTTCGCGATCTCTCACTCACCATCCAATCTCGGCGCATAGTACCGCACATTCAGAGCGAGCAAGAGAGAGAGAGAGAGAGAGAAGGAAAGCGAGAGAAAGAGCACAGAGCAAAGTAATCAGAGGCCCGAAACGACGAAACCAGTTTCATTTCAAAGCAACTAAGTTGTATATAAAATAATTTATTCTGTGAGTTCAACACACAGCGAATTATACATAATTGGTTTTAAAGGTTTCTTCTTGTGCGCATTTTTTGTTTGTCTCTGTTTCGCATTCAATCTTTCTAGTTCATTTCTCTCTTCTCCATTCCTGTTTCATTATATCGAATTCGATTGCTTCTTGCGTTGCTTTTTTGGTCGCGTCTGTTATGTGTGTTTAGTTCTTTGCTCATCGGTTTTGTAGCTGTGTATTGCCGAACAAATATATGATGATCAACCCGAAAAAAAGGAACAAAAGTTTAAGTGAAACAAAAGGAGAACACGAAGACAAAACACGAAAAAAAAAACAACAACAACAACCAGCCGATAAAAGAAGAATAAAGAAGAAATGTGAGGCAAACATAAAATGTGTGGTTTTTAGTTTGGGATTATACTTTTGGTACGCGCATCGTAATCATCCAATCCCGTCGAATGTTACACAACATATAAGAGAATGATGATGATGCCATGTGCAACAGCAGCAGCAGCAGCCACACACGGCATAAAGAGATATCCGAAAGCATCGAAACGCACAAACACACATATCTTGCTGCTCCGAATATATCCTATGAGAAATGGACGAGCAAAGCGAAAAAAAGAACGAAGAAGAAGAAGGACAACGAACACACAAAAAAAAAAACCATACACATTTCAAAGGAAATATTATTATGATGCATGAAACAAACACGGATGAACATATAAATGCATTTGAGAATAACATCGAATTCGAATATATTCGTTCGTTCAGCCGTTCCTTTTTAATTCGATCGTTCATTTTCAGTTTCATTTTCGTTTTCGGTTTCGTCCATCGTCTCATCATTATATCTGTTGTGTGTTCTTCGCTTTTGTAATATATTTCTATTAGTATTTTCTTTATTTTGGTGGTGGATCGTTCTGAATCCACACCGTTCGTCCCTCCGTCTCTCTCGCCTTCTTCATTTTCTTCTTCTTCTTCTTCTGTGTACCGCGATGCATAATAGCCGATAGCGGTCGGCTTCTATGAGGCAAAACGACAGAATTATGTATCTGTAAATAATGCACTTTGTTAAATTGTCGATGTGCACAAAATTACGAGAGACTTTGTCTCTATGCACGGAAAATGTTCTCTTTTTTTTCTCTTGATCTGTATCATCGAGCAACTAAAAATGGATGGCTGTTTGAAATGAACACGTTAAATGCAGTCGCTGTTTTTTTTATTAAAAAAGAGCTTTATCCGACTCACCGCAACACAGATATTCCTTTAAAACATACATCAAATGCAAAAAGTCAAGACAACAACAGCAAGTCGATGAAGAAAAAAAATTGCTGATTTGTATTATATACAATAACATTTTTATTTCTAAACATGGTAAAAAATTAGACAAATGATAAATGGTAAACTACGTCAACAACTAAAACAACGGCCACAACGTTGTCGACGAAAATGATAATGATGACGACAAAGATGATGCTGATTAAAATGGCAAACGGTCCGATAATCAGCTATGATCTTTACGGTAATTGTCTCTCTTAAGTCATTGCAAATGGTGAACATATTTTCTGCCTTCTGTTTTGCCACATACCGCAAGATTCCAATCTCACGTATTTAATTGATTTTTCATGATTGATGTGTCAAATTTACGGAGATTGCTTTTTTCTCTTAGCTCTCTCTCTCTATTCACATTGCCATCCACTCAACGTGAGCACAAAAAAGGAGAAAAACTCACTTTGGAGCTCACCGATTTCCATATGAAATTCTATCAATTGGGTGAAAATGATATTAAAAAGCACTCAGCTTTGTTTTTTTTTTGTTGATTAAAAACGTTTTTGAGCAAGAAATTATGCAAATTTGAAAAATGGTTAAATGTATTATTTCCATTAGAAAGCATTTGAAATTGTAAATATTATCAAAGTAAACAATTTTTCATCCAAAAATAAATGATCGTAACTTATGGAAATGACACAGAGATTAAATAAATTGACTACTTTGAATGTGATATTCAACGAATCAATGGTATTTTATTCTAACGAGAAAAAAATGGCGTCAAATCGATTATTATTGGCAATAGATTACGGGTCGGATGTGAAGGCCCCATAATGGCATCGGAGTCTTCATCCTTGAATTATGGCAATAGAGTCAAAATGAATTTATGTGCAATTCAAATTGATGTTCAAAAAATCCAAAATTAAACGCGAAAAAGAGATGTTGAGAATGATCTCTCTGTTCGTGCTCAATATGAAAGTGTGTGGGGATGACATAGTACAACCACTTCAATTTTGAAAAATCAGAAATTGATTAAGTTGCGTTGTAAATCCAAGCCGAAAAAAAAACACACGAGAAACAAGCATGCATAGTTGTTCGTGTAACTTTTCAAGGCCTCTGCAAACCAACAAAATCTTTACTTCTCTATTTCCATTGCTCTTTTTTGTTGTTGTCGTTGTTTAAATCACCGAAACAATCTAAGCTAAACGCATAAAGACAAGAGATGCACAAGAGACACTCACACATACACACATATATTATGCGCATCCTATTTTCATCCTATTCTCTCATTGCCTAAGCATTCGGCCCTTTCGTTAGTTTCGATTCACATACGCAACCCGAAAAAAAAGAGGCGTTGCCTAGCACAACCACAAAACATACTACGAAGATTAGGTCTAATAGAGACACAACAAATTTAGTCGTTCTGTATGAGTTCTTACTCAACTGTGTTTCAGATTACAAGTGACATTCGACTGTGTCACGTCATACAGAGAGAGTGTTCTTTTTTTCTTGTAGCTCGAGAAAATATTAGAAGTGAAGAAAAAAAATCACGAAGTGTTCACAAAAATTGTGCATCAGTTTATAAAGTTATTTTGATTATTATTTTTCGATTCAAATTATAACAACAACGAAATTCAATATGGCAATCAGTACAACAACTGTTGAGTGTAGTACATCACCTTCGATGATCAGTCCAAATATTAAACGTGAAAATCATCGTGATGATCGTGCCAAAGTTGAAAAGCCGATCGCTTTTTCAATTTCAAATATTTTAAGCAACAATTTCGGCAACAATAAAGTGCTCAGTGAAAAGAATAATGGACTTGTGTTCCGACCATACGATAATGATTGTGAACAATCGTCACCAAAAAAAATTAAACTCGACCAACGATCCGACGATGAAGATTCAAACGGTGAGTGTTTTTTTTTTTCATTTTTTCAAAATTTTTTGGATGTAATATTTTTTAAACACTTTGGCAAAAGGGTCTTAACTTTGGTAGACACGAATCAATCAAAAAATTGGAATGAAATTAAAGCTCCAAAATACTTTGACTACTTTTGGCCGTTCGAAATATTTCGAATGAAAGAACATTTGGAAAAAACGAATCATTTTAAAAATAGAAAAGGGAAGTCTCTGCGCAACTTTGGTGTTATCTTCGGTTGTAATGAAGTAATGGTTCCCTTGTATGTTTATGTAGATGGAAAAAATTCACATTTTTCAATTCAATTCAATCAATTTCAATGTTTTTTGGATATGTTTATCCATTCAAATGAAACTCTTAGTTTATGGCAATGTTTTTCCTTAATTTTGGGCTAATTTGAAAATTGTAAGAATTAGGAAAAACATTTCATTCTGGTACCCGATGAATTTTCATTGCACTGGCACACCAAAATTGTAACTATTTTTGATGGATTCAAAATCAGAGGATTCCACTACTAAAGTTCAGACCCCCGCAGCTTAAATTGTTTCATATTTTTGCTACACCCCTTTATAAATGTATATGTTCTGTTTGCTGGAATTATGGAGCAATTTCTATGAATTTTATCGGCTGAGATCTTGCGACAGAACCATGACAATTGACCAATAACCAAGTTACCGAACAAATTTGATTTTTTTAAACACGATTACCAGACTTTTTTCCGTTCCAAATTCATAATTCAATTGTTTGCTTTTTAACGAATGAACTTAAAGACTGAACAATAGTATTTGTTGATGTTGATATTTGTGTTCATTTTCTTTCAAATTTCAAATATTTTTACGTTTCTTTTTTATTTTGAATATTTTTACTTATTGCTTATGTTTTTTTTTTCTTCCCAAAAATGACAGACAATGACGATGATGAAGAAATTGATGTAACTGATGATCGAAGTGACTTCCGTCAAACTGCTGCCATCGATTTTAGCAATCCACTTCCAAGTAGTGATGTCCAACGTTTTGCACAAAATCTTTTCGTGCCACAACAGCAAGCGCATCAACATTATTTCCATCAGCAGCAATTATTGAGCCATTATCATGCAGCAATGGCTGTTGCCCAGCAATCACTTCATCGTGCTGGAGTTCATAGTCTTATAGATGGTGGCGGTGTCATCGATCGATCACCACCCTATCCCGACTTTTATCATCATCAACAGCAACAACACACATCAGTCAGTGCCAATAAAAAACGATTCGAACCAAACAGTTTATTAAAGGACACTGCCCTAGCCAAATATGCTCCATTGGGAGATCTTTGTAAAACTGTATCACAAATTGGCCAAAGTCCAAGCACATCACCATCTTCAATGAGTAGCACCAAATTACCATCATCAACATCATCAGAACCATCATCAAATAAAAAATCATTGAAACGACCTGCATCGCTTCTAGACCACACACCAAATACAAGTGAATCAAAAATCGCATCAAAGTCACCGTCAACATCAAATGAAACATCAACCGCAAAGAGCACACGATTGGAGAATTTGGACTCGGGCATGGAATCATCGGACGATGCAAAATCAGAGACAAGCAGCAATAAAGATGAAAATGGACAAATGTGGCCGGCATGGATTTATTGTACACGATACAGTGATCGGCCCAGTTCAGGACCACGATACAGAAAACCAAAAGTACCCAAAGTCAAAGGTGAAAATGACGAAAAACGACCACGCACCGCTTTTTCATCCGAACAGTTGGCACGTCTCAAGGTAAATATTTAGTTGTTTTTTTTTCTTCTTACACAATTTCATATTAATTTCCACTGTTTGAAGCAAAATAAAATGAATCGATCATAAATTAACAAAACAATTTTCCATTTTTTTTTGTTCTTTTTAGCGTGAATTCAACGAAAATCACTATTTGAATGAACAACGTCGCCAAAAACTAAGCTCGGAGTTGGGTTTGAATGAAGCACAAATTAAAATTTGGTTCCAAAATAAACGGGCAAAAATAAAGAAGACATGCGGCCAAAAGAATCCACTGGCAATGCAATTGGCCGCACAGGGATTATATAATCATTCAACGGTTGCACTAACAAAGGAAGATGAAGAGTTTGAAATGCGAATGAATGGCCAGCTGTAAAGTGAAAATTGGCACGCAATCATCGTATTTTGTGTGCATGTGTGTTTGTATATGTGCTACAAATCGTACGTGCTTCAACCACCCAGAAGTCAAAGTTGGCGTTCGCTGTGTACAGAATAAAGGTGTAAAATGATTTAGTCATAATATTTGTATTTGAGAAATCAGTTTGAATTTTGAAGAAAAAATCAATGCACCTTGCATCTGTTTAATACCTCACCCGGGCTCTACATCAGAACATTGTGCAATCGCTCTAGATATATTACAAAATTATGATATGATGTCATATAGTTTTTTTTTGAGACAAAAGAAATAATAGAAATGAGATCCAATGAGCAGAGCATTGTTACCATTTCACACCAAGACTGCGTGTTTTGATTAAAAAAAAGCAAATTTTGCAAAGAGAAAAAGTCAAAACACATTAGTCATTGTGAAACTTACTCTCATTTTGATCTCAATGAATAATCGATTATCATATTTTTTGTATATTCTAAGTAATTTTAGTGGTAAAAATGAGGCTTTCCATTTGATCATAGTGGTTCATTTTTTTAAATGAATATAATTGTTTGTAAGCAGAAATTCTATTCAATGTATAGTTCGACATTTATTATTTAGTATAAGAAATTATGATTTGAATTAAGGATTTATATTAATAAATATATGAAACAACACATGAAATTCTAAAATACTCGTTTTTCATTGCTTTGGTGACAGCTATGTCGCGCCATGGGCGTTGATTATCATCATTTACACAAAGGACCTAAATTTATCGATGCTTATAAATCTTGAAAAAAAAAATACAACAATAATCAGTTGTAATCTTCGTGGTTTCTTCAAGTCGCTGGGAGTGGGTCTTTTTTTAAATCTCCGATTAATAAAATATCATTGTTAAATTTATGTTTCTTCTGCTGATCTTCGAACATTTTTCAAAAGATCTTTTGAATATATTTGGAATCATTTTTTAAACACTAGCATGATCAATCTAAATATGAAAAAATGACAAATAATCTTTATAGTATTATGCTACCTAATCTATAGAGAAGAATAAAAGAATAAATAATTCAGCACCATTAGAAAGTGTCCGATACTAGGAGTGTTTAAACGGTAAGTGCTTAGGTTTAACGGTCTTTAAAGACCCCAATTATGGAAATATGATTAAGTCTCATTGTATATGGACGTTTAGAAGCATTCAACTTTTGGCTAAAGCTTTTTTGTTTGTTTGCAACAGATTTTATTGGGCAAATAACAGTTTTGTAATCACTGAGTATGAAATCTTTGTTGAAATCAGAAACTATTTCTCAGAGCGATATATGTGAGGATAAGTGCTCTAAGGAGCTGGAGGATCACAGGCGGTGCTCTACTTCTTATTGCTATTTCAGCTTCTCAGAGCGCTCCTGAAAAATAAGAGAAAAATCAAAAACATTTCTACAAAAAATATATTTTAAAATTTACAAGTCTCTGGATAAAATAAACACTTGTAAAATAAATTGTTTTACTCGTCACTTAAACTACGTCGTGTAATGTTCAAACTTTCATTTGTCACTCAATTAACCAAATTCTCAACTTGGAAAAAAGATAAAACACTAGAGTAAAGGAAAGTAAGACCAACTTTTCCGCAGTGTGACCTACAACATGCCTTTGCTGCAATTTAACTTAATTTGAATGTTATCCTTTTGATTGTGTTTGAGAAAAAAAAACTCTATGTGTTTATTGTTGCAGTAGTAAAAATGAATCGATTAGAATATTCTTGAGGTCAGGAAATTCGTTAAAGTAAAAGAGCAACACGTTCGTATAAAAAATGTATGGTCATGTTGCAGTTTTATTTTGGAAAATTTCTTGATATCACGAATATTCTAGCCGAATTTTTGGCACGCGAAAACCGAATCCGAAGTTAAATTAAAATTCATTTATTGACAATTTTCTGTCTTTTACAATAATTTAACAGTGTAAAGCTTAATGTTCATCAAAGTTTTTTTTTTTTTTTTAAAAACAAAAAATTGTGGATTTTTGTATGGAAGACCAATTTTGTATGGGAGGTACTTCAAATTTGCTTTGAAATTGAGAATGTTTTTTTCCTTGTGAAAGGTGTATGCGGAAATGTAAAAAACAGTATTACTGATTTATTTTCTTTGTATTTTTTTAATTTGAATAGTATAAAATTGGCTGCAATATGGTATTTTCACCACATTCATTTAATTTCTCATCAAATAGCTCCATGTTTTCGGAGAAGTTCAGCCATATCCTTCCGACCTGGAAAGTAAAGAATCGAATCATTGAAAGGAATTTATAGTTCGAGTCGATAGTTTGCACATATTACCATTGTAGATGGCTATATATAGCGGTGTATTTTTAAATTTATCTTCTGTATTAATATTAGCCCCAAGATTGATGAGAAGTTCGACCATATCCTTATTACCTAGAAGTCAAAGAATCAAATATTAAAAAGGAATTCAAAGTTCCGCTCGATAGTTTGCACTATTACCCCAACCCGAAGCTAGATGTAGCGGCGTTCGTTTGTCTTCATCTTCTATATTAATATTAGCCCCACGATTGATGAAAAGTTTAACCAAATCCCCCTTACCTGGAAAGCAATGAATCAAATATTAAAAGGAATTCATAATAACAATAGTTAATTTGGACTATTACCATGTAACGAAGCTAGATGTAGCGGCGTTCGTTTATATTTATCTTCTGCACTAATATTAGCCCCATGACTGATGAGAAGTTCCGCAAAATCCGTCCGATCTGCAAAGCAAATCAAACATTGCAAGGAATACAAAGTTTCACTAGAAAATCTAGAATATTACTTTTGACTGAAGCTTCATGTAGTGGTGTTTGTTTATGTTTATCTTCTGCATTAATATTGGCCCCACGTTTGATGAGAAGTTCAGCCATTTCTTTTTCATCTGGAAGTCAAAGAGTCATATATTAAAAGAAATTCAAAGTTCCACTCGATAGTTTGCTCTATTACCAGAGTGGACAGCTACATATAGCGGCGTTCGTTTATCTTTATCTTCTGCATTAATATTGGCCCCATGATTGATGAGAAGTTCAGCCATATCCTTATTACCAGAGAGGACGGCGTAATGTAACGGTGTATTTTTATTCCGATCTTCTGAATTAATATTAGCGTCACGATTGATGAGAAATTCCGCCATATCCAAATTATCTGGAAAACAATGAATCAAAAGATTAGAAAGGAATTCATAATTCGAATCGATTGTATGCTCTATTAACCCAACCCGAAGCTTTATGTAGGGGCGTTTGTTTATGTGTATTTTCTGCATTAATATTAGCGCCATGTTTGATGAGAAGATCAGCCAAATCCTTCCGACCTGGAAAACAAAGAATCAAACATTGCAAGGAACTCATAGGTCCACTAGATAATTTGCACTATTACCATATTTTAAAGCTTCATGTAGTGGTGTTTGTTTATATTTATCTTCTGCATTAAGATTAGCTGTACGATTGATGAGAAGTGCAACCATATCCTTATCACCTAGAAGTTAAAGAATCATTAAAAAGGTATTGATAGTTCCACTCGATAGTTTGCACTATTTATTACCTTTTCTCACAGCTATATGTAGCGGTGTTAGTTTATCTTTATCTCCTGCATTAATATCAGCACCATGACTGATAAGCAGTTCAGTCAAATACCTATTAACTGAAGTGAAAAAAATCAAATCATTAAAAGGAATTCACGGTACCACTCGGTAACTTGGACTATTACGATTTGCTGAAGCTATATAGAGCAGCGTCTGTTTATATTTATTTTCTGTGTTTATATTAGCTCCATGACTGATGAGAAGTTCAGCTACATCATTCCGACCTGAAAATTAAAGAATCAAAACAAGTTCGAGTCGATAGCTTGCACTATTACCGTTTTTTGTAGCTATAGAAAGCGGCATCTCTCTATCTTTATCTTCTGCATTGATATTAGCCCCACGATTGATAAGAAGTTCTGTCACATACTTGTTTCCTGGATAGCAAATAATCACATATTAAAAGTAATTCATACTTCCACTCGATAGTTTGGCTCACCACTTCGTGCAGCTACATGGAGCGGCGTTTCTTTATCTTCATCTTCTGCATTAATATTAGCCCCACGATTGATGAGAAGATTAACCATTTCCTTCTGACCTGGAAAGTAAAGAATCGAATATTAAATCGAATTAATAGTTCAACTTCACAATTTGATTAACCGCTTCGTGCAGCTACATGGAGCGGCGTTTGTTTATCTTTATCTTCTGCATTAATATTAGCCCCACGATTTATCAGAAGATTAACCATTTCATTCTGACCTGGAAGTCAATGAATCATATATTGAAATAATCATATATTATTATCATAGTTCCACTCGATAGTTTGGATTACCCCTTCGTGAAGATACATGGAGTGGCGTTTGTTTATCTTTATCTTCTGCATTAATATTAGCCCCACTACTGAGGAGAAGTTCAGCTACATCCTTATTACCTGGAAGTCAAAGAACCATATATCAAAAGGAATAGTTCTCGATAGTTTGCACTATTACCCATTCCTGCAGCTAAATGGAGCGGGGTGTTTTTTTCAACATCTTCTGCATTAATATTAGCCCCACGATTGATGAGAAGTTCAGCCACATCCTTATTACCTGGAAGACAAAGAATCATTTATCAAAAGGAATTCATAGCAGCTACATGTAGCGGCGAATTTTTTATTTTCATCTCCTGCATTAAAACTTGCCCCTTTTTCCTTTACTTTATCTGAAAATTAAACTAAGCTCAATGATCATATATATGAATATTTTAATGAAACATGTCGTTTAAAATGATTTGGAAAATAAAATAAAACAAAAATAGATGGAAAATAAACGAAACTCTAGTGTAACACACCGTGAATGCTTCCACTGACCCAAATTTATATTTGAATTTTAGCATGCGAAATGTTTATTTTTACAGATTGCTTGATTACTTTACTCTTCGTATTATAATCGACCTTAAGAGTTAATTCGTAGTTATAGTTAGTTTAAAATTACCTTCTCTAACCGCATCGAATAGCTGTTCGTCCAAATCAGACAGCGCACACACTTTTAGAGACAAACATATTAAAACAATCACACATTCCACTTTCATTGTTACAAATAATTTAATAAAATTAAACAGTATTTGAGATAAAAAGAAAACTTAAATAGAGTTGTATAATTAATTCGTTGGAATAATTCGAAAATGTTTGAAATAATCATTGCATTCGCAATGGAATAAAAGAGAGTACTGATTTTTCTGACTCTACTCTACACGTTATTTATTGCAACATTTTGCTGCAATTTTGATTATGATCAATTGACGTATATTGCGTGCTAAAAGAAGTAAGAATATGTTATCAAAAAAAGAATGAAATAGAATCATATGATCATTCTACGTATACAACAACAACAAGCACTTGAATGTCACCCTTTTGAGTCATTTCCATTCTTATCCCATTTAAAGCGTGATATAAAATGAACCAAATTCATTTAAATTAATGAAAAGATTAAACGTAATAATTCGAATAAATCCAAAATAAAGCTCATGCTTAGTGATAAACAAAATCAGGGTACAGGGTACCACACACTCACATTACTTTATCGAGAAAACGCGTGATTCGTATTCTCTGGCCCCGAAACATCCAGAAAACAGGTGTTTTGGGGGGTCTTAGTTTTGTGTGTGCGAAAAAACTTTTTGGCAATCGATCAAAATATTTTAACTGTTTGTCGAAAAATCAATTTTTTTTTTGTTTTTCATAACGTACTTATCCGTAAAAGGACTAATACTATATTTTTGTAATTTTTTTCTCATTGAATAAATGGCACGGCATTGGTTGAATTCAATGGATTTGAGTTTGATTTCAAATCAAGTTGAAGTTTACAAATAAAAGTTGATGACGCTAATAAACAAATTCATTTCGTGGATTTTTGTTTGCCAAGATAAGCATTAAAAAAACAATCCTTTAGTGATGATAAATGACCAAAAATGACCAATAGCATTGCACAATCGAGATAACTTGTGGAATTAACAAAATAAAAATAAAAATTGAAAGTTTATTCGATTAAATAGAACTGCTGCAGCTATTTGTAAATGTTTTGAAAGTATTATCGTGTAAAGTCAAAGACAAGCAAAATGCCATTAATAGTCACAACGAACACTGTTATTTCTCTGCATACACACGTATATCGGAATGAATCGGAAATGTGCGAAGGTGTATTTGATAAACACACATGCGCTGATGCAAAGCATTCAAGGGGCATATTGGATATGTCACTGTCTGTATGTTGGTTTTATCAATTTGATCAGAAGGTTTTATGAACATGTCATGTTGCTGCAATCATTAATCATGAGATTACTTCATATATATCTTTCACTTGTGCATCTCCTTATTTGACATTTTTTGCATGTTCGGAAGACTTAATATGCATTTTTTTTCCTCTATTGAATAAACATTGATGTAATGATAATTTTATAAAAAAAAGTAGCAACCAAGACATGAAAATAGAAATGAAAGCAAGCGTCATTAACGTACAGGAAACGGTCAATATTCTGAGAAATAAAATGGTCGGCTTAAATTGTAATGCGAACTGAAAAGAACATTGTAGATCAAGTACATCAATTGAGACAATTGCAGACATAAAATATTTACCAATCCTTGATGATGCGTTTGGCATCTCGTGAGGCGGCTAAACATCAGCCATGGTAAATAGACTCAGTGGGTAGAATTATCGTATGTAAGTTTAAGTAAAATTAATTAACCAGATGTTATTTGTAAATTTCATTTGTGGTTTTTCTGACTACTTTGAGGTTTTGCATGTAAATTATCGAAACAATCTCAAGTTATTTTCCAATGAAATATAACTATTTCATTATTCATTAAAAAAAATTGCTTGAAGTGAGCAATGCGGAGGGCAATGCCAGATTCACAATGAGAGAAAATAAGGAAGAAACATAGAGTAAAATGAAAATCATTTTAATTTGTGTTGCGGCTACTGCTGCTGTTGCTACTGGTGATGGGATCGGTTTCGTGATCACTTGATCGGTTTTCAGCAGACAGTCTGAATTGTAATTGAAAAATTATAAAATTAATGCAGAAGCGAAGTAAAAATCTGCGCCACAAATGGACTTCTCCGGTCGACTGACAGAAAAATGAACATTTATTGGCAAGGCTGTAATTAAGGTGTCCAACAAAAATTGCAGCCAATTGCAAATTTTACCAACGAATACAGTTTAGATAATTCGATTTGAGTCCAGAAATGGCACATCGATCTTCCAACCACGACATACAACGTAATATTTTTAACAACAAGGGAAAAAAACCAGTAGCACTTTAAATATTCATTATCAAATTGACAAATATGCTAAGATTAATCATTAAAATCATGTGCGCAGAAGAGAAAAAGAAGTGAAAGATGTATTTACTCTCTTTATAAACTGATCAATCGACGGCGTTCCATTTTGTGGTTTTAGATGAGTATCTTGTTGCATCGCTCACAAAAGTAGCTACTTGAAATGATTGAATATAATAAAAAAATATCGCAGCAATTGGTATGGCTGAATAACAAAAGAGAGAAAGAAAAAAAGCAACTATAAATTGCTCCATCATTTCTGCAGTGTGACCGAATGAAAATCAAGAGCTTGAAATATTATCACTTTATGCCTTTTTTTACAGCATTTGCGCGGATAAATGAGCCAAAAAATAAAACGTAAAAGAGTCACGTTCACCTCATTTGAACATATTTCTTATGCGCTCCTTTTACTTTCAAACCCATCAATTAATCAAGCGTCGCAAAAGGTTCTTGTCGCTTTTTTTTCGCCAATGAATATTTTCGAGTGATTGCTCTCGCGTGGGCACCACGAAAATATTGAAATGGGTGGAAAAATGATGATTCCATGTATCAAATGGAGTTGTAACTATGCGGAAGTGCAGGATTTGAATTTAATAAAAAAATTAATTAATTTCAAATAATGGACTTAGTAGGAACGGCCAAACGGATATCATTACTCAAATGAGCCGAAAAGTTTGTCTTGTACGTGCAATACAAATTGTCTGTGATGTGTTTTTTTTTTAATTCGTTTCGCATATTTCTTCACTCGTTTTATAAATGTAATATGCAATTTAATATGCAATTTATTGTAAAATTTATGATATTATGACAAATATTTTGTGCGAACGAAAGAGAGACAATCGATTCCACCCATCAGTTTCGTATCAAATGTACGGTGGCATTTTTCATAAAATGTAAATTAATCTCGGTGCTTGCATCTCTTCTCTCTCTCTTTTTCTCTATCTCTCTATCTATCTGTTGGCGTTTCTGGTGAAAAATAACATTGATATTAATGAAAGTTTTCGAACTTCGAACGAAATATTGATATCAAGTAGCTGTGTGACGCGCATCGTGCAAATTTAGTTGGAAAAATATGTTCGCGGTCAGGCATGTCAGAATGTTCAATCAATTATCATACAAAGTTGCCATAATTTGGTATGTTAAAATGGATGATGATAACTTGTGCGCAAAAAAACGGAAGACAGACGCTCGTGTAATTTTGTTTCTTTTTTTTCGAAGCGGCCATAAATTAATTTTCGCTGCCAATTTATCTCTTTTTTTAAGTTTAGAAGAGAAGAAAGGGAACAAGTTTCTGGGCTAATGTAAAAAAATTCAATTTTGATCACTTTCTGATATTTCTTTTTGCAAGTAAAGAAACGGATTTGCTTTTTTGCACTCTTTTTTTTTGGTTAATTTTTTGTTTTCTTACACGAAATATGTACTTGATAATGTTATATTGGAATATTTTTCGTGTTTCGAAGTGATTATCGCACGATTGCAGAACAGAATAATGGTTACCGGAAGTCAAATAATGATAGGAAACGAGCGCCTGACAAATTCCATTTAGTTTTGCGTCAATAAAGTCGGAGGCACGCGTGAATGCCAACAATATAAATGCCAAACAATTTCCGAACACTCAAAATGGAGACTTTGGCCCAAATTTCCTTGTCTTTTTTGTTAAATAAATATATAGACCATTTTTATTTGTAATAAATTCCAGATGCACATATTGAAATGTGTACCATATTTTAAGAGAGGCAGATGCATCAAAATGACTATTGTTTGCAATGTGCCCCGCACCGCACACATTCACCATTGATTGAGAATAAATGAGAAAAAGAGATGTGATTAAATTTTATTGACTAAAAGTCAATTTGTGTCATTTTCAACAACGACAATTCGAACAATGAAATGGCCGATGTCAATTCAAGGATCGTCCTTAATTCGTGCCAGAGACACTTTTCCTTGAAAAAAAAATTTGTCCAATTTTTAATCATCATTAGTGTAATTGTGTTTTTGCCAAACCTTCCATTCCGCCCTCTTGATGATTTCAGAAGTTTCATTTACCTCAACAAAACTCATTCAATGTGACCTTGTTCGATATTTTTTGTCATAGAAATAGAAAGTCCTTGATTTAAAAGAAAAAAAAACTAGCACATCGATCAGATTGACGCTATTTATTCTTTTATCCAGACAATTGTATTTCTTCATCAATTGTCTACTGTTACAACTTCTATTACCGTTTAATATTTTTTTTGCAACTATTTCAAGGTGACTCAAAGGAACGGAAAAAACTGACATTTTTTTGATTTTCCTGTCTAAATGTATTCTTTAAGAAGTTATATTCGATGTTCGCATTCATTTGTTTGTTTATTTGTACCGTACAAATTCTGTATTCCTTTATTGCACTTTGGCAATTTTCATGGCGACAATGCACAAACGGCTCTTTCAATAGTTAGAAAGAGCATTGAAATTCATTTGACGCTCAACAAATTGAATGAATGGCCAAGTGCCACGAGAAAAGCGAGAGAGAGAGAGAGAAAAAAAGAGAGAAATTTCAAAGTCAAACAGACGATGAAAAAAAGAAAATTTCTGGACAGTAACTAACTTGATTCATTGTGACTGTTTGTACCGTTGATGCATGCAGCGCACCTTTAAATCGATTTTTTGCAGGCAATTAAGATCACCAAATCATTACCAGCCAATTGTCTCGAATGGAAAAGAAGTCAAACAAGAAGATCAATAGGTGCAGATAGAGAAAGAGAGAAGCAACATCGAAAAAGAGTCGAAAAATGTGTGTGTGTCTTTGTATATATGGAGATGTACGCTCAGTATGAGAAGGAAAGTATGTATGACTGTAAATGCCACAACAACACGTGTTATTCAATTGTGTCTGTTGCGTTGTTTTGTGAAAAACGTCTTCGTTTTTATTTTTCGCTTGTGTTTCGTATGCAATGAAGTTCAGGTTCTTTTCATCTTGTGTACCAAAGTCACAATATTTTCCTCTCCATCTCTGTTTTGCTGTGTGTTTCGTCTCCCTTTTGCGTTCATACCATTTTGCGATTTTCATTTTGCACTCTGTTTGTTAGGTTTTCTTTTGATTTCAATTTGTTTCGCCGTCTTTTTGTTGTCGTTGTTGTTGTCAAAAAGACAACAAACCATTGTTTTTCAATGCAATCTTTTAATGGGTATATATTTATATACATAAAGGAAACGACAACAACAAAAATTGGAAGGCACCATACAGAAAATTGCATAGAAAATAAAATGTTGCTAAAAATAAAATCCATTCGTTATTTTGAGACAATTGATTAAATTGTGGTACAATTGACAATCGAAACAGGCACAAACTTGCCGAAGGAGTTACCAAGCTATATTTAGGTTTTAAATGGCATATTCAAGCGAATTGTATAGACTCAAACATGATTAAACAAGAACACATTTTGCCACGCAATTCGTTGTAACAACGTTGTTAGATGTCAATGCTATTGATGCCACTTTACATTTATTATGACTGGATCTTCTGTTTATTCGATGTATACGACATGTGCAGCAAATATTTTTCTCTTCAATTTTATCGCTAACGCTTACGTAGTGAATTTGAGTCATTTTTAAAGCACATAAATTCCAAAGTTCTTTTCAGTCTTTGATTCTTTTCCGCTTTAAATCACCTTATGTGATTCATTCCAAAATCAAACTCCATCCAGTTCGCTTCATCTTCTTATCTATTCATTGTGACTTCCGTGTGTTTGTAGGTAGTGGATTTTTATCTTTGAAAAAAATAAAATAAAAAAAAGCGTTTGTCATTCGGAAGTTGGTCATTTCAGCTGGATTCCTTTTATATTTCGATTGATTTGGTCACCTTATTTTCTTGGTGAATGCGCTATGCTTTTTTTATTGTTGAAAACTAGATATGACTGCTGAGCAACACGACCACAACAGCGGTTTTGTCTCCTATTTTTCGGCCTCTGTTTTATCACATTCAAGCAAACGAAAATACCGAAAAAAAACAATGAAACGAAAACTAGCGAAAATGAGAAAAACGAAACCAAAATATCTATTGTTTCGGTAAACATGTTACCACATGTGGTCTGGAATGCGATTTTGTTGCATTGTTTTCCATATGCACAAGTATCTCATATTGTGTCCTCACCTATTCATTTGTCACATATAAGAACACCGAGTGTGATTTGTGCCATGAAATGCATTCAAATTAAGGTGGCATTTTTCGTTGTGGTCAGTATCTTATTATAACATGGCATTGTGTGCATTGCATACAGAAACATCAACACCACGCCACCAATGTGGACAAAACATGGAGAGAATTTAACAAAAAAACAATGCAATTTGCGACGTTGGTTTCAATACAAAACCACTGTGATTCGAAGGTGTGAATTAGATTCATACGATTTTTGACATTCTAGCCCAAAATGCATTTGAGAGAAAATTGCATTGCTCATTTAGCAGAAGAAAAACAAAACTGAGAATGCAATTCTGCACGGATACGACAACAAAAGCGATCAATTCGTCATTTGTCAAATATTACCGTGCAGAAGACGAATAACAGTTGGAATCCTTTTATAAATCTGTGCATCGGCAATGTGGCCACTTGTTTTTACTTTGCACTGTCAATCCAACTTAAAATACTGCCATCCACTTCTCACCACACAACGAAAAAAACAACAAAATTTAAATGAAACCAAGCATATGCATGTCATGCAAAACTCAATTTCAAATTTCTGTCTTTTAGCAAGACATTTTCTGGTACGACATGTGTATAATTTTGCACTGATATATCTCATTTTTGGCAGTGCCCGTTTACAGTTATGTACAAGGCCAACCAAAATGTTTATTCAAATTCATTTTTTCTGGAAATATTTTGATTTTTTCTTGTGCTTTTTCACCATTGTAAATATTTTGATGGTTTAAGTAAATATTTCAGAATTTTTCGTAAATATTTTGGCTAGCCCTGGGGCCAGCTTTGGCTACTATGTATATTAAACCAATAACAATAACAAAAACTGTAAGAGCTGTGAATTTTTCACTCTGAAAACTCACATGTCCTTTCATAATCGCACCGTTTTTCAACGGCTTTTTATTCACTCTGCCCATTTTCTGTTTCTCTCTTGATTCTTCTGGTTATCTCACACGCGCTCTTTTACACTAGAAAGCTATGCTAAACGCGAAGAAATCAACGATGAAAAATTGTGATACAATAATAAAAAAAAATATATTATTTATCGTTACGATGTAATATGCAATTGCAATCTGCGTGCCGGTGTGCCGTATAAAAAGACGTCAGAAATGGTAAATGGCATAAAAATCTGAAGAGATGGGAATGGGGATTCTATGACCTGTTATTATCTTCATCTCTTCAACTCAACTTATCAGTGTATAATTATCATCAATCATCATCATCATCATTAATGGCTTCATAAGTTGTACGTATACTGAAGTCCATTGGAGTTGAACATTCATATTTATGGAAAAAAAGAGCCATTAAGTGCGGCCATGCGATTTGTGCGCAGAGAAAAAAGTGCGAAGTAAATGCGATCGTGTTTTATTACTCTATATGCAAAAGCACACACACACACACACACACACACACACACACACAAAATGATATGCTTCTTTCATATTTTTTTCATCACCGAACCGGACTAAGTGTTTCATTGCGCATTTTCTGTGAAATTACAAAACAAAATCAATTTGAATGGGAAAATTAAAGTCAGAAATTAACGCCATCTCGGCGAATGTGGTGTGAAATGGATCGAAAATTTAATAAACAAACACGATTCATAGACGATTCATGAACAAAATTCACGCTGATGCAAATTAATTAAGTACAACAAAGCTCTTCTGTACATGACTTTAGAAAACAAAATAATTTCAATGCGAAAATTAAATTGAATTGTGAACAAGAGGACAAAGAGACAATGGGGAAAAAAACAATTCTCAATGGATGCGTGAACAAGGCAAAAGCATGGGTTAAATGGAACAAAATCGTTCACATCCGAAATTGATTTGCCAGAATTCAAGAAATATATACACACACACACATATAATGAAGAAGAATGAGCGGAACGAGCAAGAGAATAACAATAAAAAAAACACAAAAGCAATACAAAACGCGGCAAAATGCGAACACGAACGCTATTCAACACGCAAAAATGAGTTTATTTCATTTAAAAATCAACAAGCACCAAACAACTCACCATCAACATAACCATCACATCACTTCATTTATCGATGCACATTATTATTCCGCCATGGACCGGATTGCACACAAAATGCATCATAATTGCAATGTTGGAACTTGGAAGCGTATGCTTAAAGGCGTCGCGTTTAAATATGTTACATGAGAACGAGAGAGAGGGAGAAAAGCGCTCTTCATTGTCGGATGTATATTGTGCATTTCGTGAGTGTATGTGCGCACGCGCATATGGTTGTTGTCGCTACTCGATCGTTTAGTCGTTGCTTGTTTTCTTCTCTCTCCCTCTTTCAATATATGCAATTTTTGTTTTGTTTTCATCTTCTTCTTGTAAAATTATTCCACGACATGAAATAATACATAATATAAGAGCACATAAGAAACACATACATCAACCGAAAGAATTAATTATTTTATTAGCAAATGAAATGGCTTCATATTTGAGTGGAAACTGAGTGCAAAGTTTCAAAATAAAATTATCATGCTGTTTACATGCGTTTCGTCGTTCGTGTGCATGTGCATGGGATCGGAAAAATGTTGATGTTTGTATGATGTACTTTTTTTCCTTTACATTTTCTGGTGCGCCATTAAATTCAGTTATATCGCGCCACAACAAGATTCAATTAACCAAAAAAGGGGTATTAATAAACTGAAATTGTAAATTGCAATCAATACCTGAAAAAAAGAATGAGAATCTATATCAAAGAGAGATAAGATGTAAACGACAAATAGAGTAAATGACAATTTTAAATTACATCGTACGAACACACAGCATCACAAAAGAATCCCCACTACACAGTAACCACGCTAATGATCTCAAGACACTTTAACGTATAATCACGTAATCCATAATAATTTTCTATAATTGAGAGCTTCGTCGGTGATTTTTTTTCGATCTAGTAATTGATAATTAAATTCGTACTCTGTGATTTTGTTGTGGCCAGTGCTTCGTAACGACGCGCAGTAGCGTGTACTATTTCTCCTCTCTCTCTCTCTTTCGATTTCCACCGTTGCATTATCGAATTTTTGTTTTTGTTATATTCTAGATTTGATTGGCGTGTGAATAACAACAACAGCAGCTAGAAAGAATGACGATTAACCGAAAACAGTATGGAGAATGGTTATGGTAAGTGTGCGCACACAACCGCATCGATTTTAAGTTAAATGAAAGAAGATAATTCACAGCTGAATTCGTTGAAAATGTGCTAAATGAACAAATAACAGTTACATGTAATTGCCAATTAATTCGGTTGTGTAAGCCCACATGCTATACCATTGCTGACTGAAATCCCTCCGTATCACATCATTAATATTATTATTTTGCTCTTTTTCTTTCTCGCTTCAAGCTTGAAGAATCGGTAAAACACTATTTTGG
Organism: Contarinia nasturtii; assembly: GCF_009176525.2. Classification (NCBI taxonomy): domain Eukaryota; kingdom Metazoa; phylum Arthropoda; class Insecta; order Diptera; family Cecidomyiidae; genus Contarinia; species Contarinia nasturtii. The sequence continues at coordinate 68,444 of NW_022200251.1, read as the reverse complement.
AATTATGGGCGTTATGGTGCTGAAAATAACTACAAACAGAAAAAAACAACACACGATGCGAAGGGGAAAATACATTCTGTCACTGAGTGATGACAATCAAAATTCCATGCCGATTTTGGCTATTATAATTTCTTTTTTTCGCCAGCATTAATCGATTATCTTAATTCGTGATCGTGGATTCGTTATTGTGCATGTTGTCTTCAACAAGTTAATTTTATTGTTTGCATAAAAATGCGGCTCCATTTGAGGTTTTCTGTTATTTATATTTACTTCGAGTCGGCGTCTATCGTAATGGCCACGCCAACACACTTCTTACACAACGATTAATATTATTGTTACTAGCGTATTGAAATTCATGAGTGCAACGTGAGCACGCACAATTTAATTGAAATTTAAAAGGAGCAATAACTTTTTCACCATCGAATTAAAAAAAAACAACAACATTGGAATAAAATTAGCTACCCGGCTTTAAGGCACAACAATCAATTTAACCGATCTGACACAGCGTAATCAGCACACTAACGCTGTATCGGATAATATTGTTCTAAGTAAGATGGAAAAGAGATTTGTTTTCATGTTTTTAGTCAACTTTTTTCTATTGAAAATCCATTTATACAGACATTCATTATACATACATAGTTTGAAGCAACAATAACAAACATTTATAGATTATAAATGCCTTTGGATTTTTTGGTCCGACATAAAACGATAACACCAATGTACTCCTATCAACTACAAAACTCCGTGAACATTCTATTGAAGACACCTGATCATCAGATTTTATACACCACAGGTGTTTTGGAGGGGGATAATGGAGAAAATCCAAGGGAGGTCGTGGAAAAATTCAGAAGTGGCTCAGGCAAAAATTGTAAAAGATTGAAAAATAGATAGTGTAAAATATTTCGTATCAAAAATGATTAAGGGGGCGAACATTTTGCTGTAAATCCTTTATCAAATAGAAGGAAAGAATAAATAGAAGGAATCTCATCAAAATTACTCAGAGGGCCTTTTTCTGATTTTTAAGGGCGAGTGTTAATGGGGCGATTGCAAACTGAGTACACTACCTTTGTCCAGATTACCTTTTGTCCAGAACTATTATAGGAGGTGCGGCCACTTTTCTTGTAAGTGCTGCTTTCTTGTATTAAGGTGCAGTGCTTAAAAAGTTATACTGAATAAAAGCAGGTACTAGCGAGTCTTGAATTAGCCGATCATTCTCCTCCCTTAATATCTTGTCCATAAACCTTTTTACATTTCCAGAATATGTTACTTGTAATTTGTGAGTTGCTGTACTACAAAAAGTACATTTCAAGTCCATTAAATGCAAAGTGAAATTTGAATATCGGCCAGAAACCAATCCAATATCTACGAGAACATATTGACGCCAGGACTGTTTTGAAAATTTTGAGAATTTGCTCCTAACTGTTTGAATGGCTTCATTTATGTACATTCGAAGTGGGCAATTATTCGAAAGGACGGTTCATTGGGACCAAAAATACTACAGCGTCGAAATTACGTTCACAAATGCAAAAAACAAAAAAACAAAGTGTGAATATCATGTAATTTTCATTCGCGTTTTCTTCTCACATCGCGTGATCCTTTAACTTCATACCAATTTGGCTTTGTTATATTATTTCCTTCAACATATTCCAATAAGCTTCTTATTCTTCTTTTTTGTGTAGCGATTTTACATTCTCCTTTGCTTATACTTCCGTACATTTAAAATTTTCACAAATTTTCTGATTTCTCCTTACAGAGTTTTGTTCTACTGCAGAAACCAATTTCAATGCTGTAAAATGTAAAATAGGCACCTATATTGATGTTAAGTTATTATTTCCACATATGCTTATAGTTAATTACTTAAAAATCTAACAGAAGTTTATGTTTTGTTTTCAAAACTTGATTGCAATGATTATTTTCTAAACTAGGTAATCCATGTATTCAGAATGTGGTGTAAAAAAGACAGTTACATCCTCTGTTTGATGAAAAAAAGAGGCTCAAGCGTAGAAATTCACTTTGATCGCATTGGTTCGGATGCCTTTAATGTAGTAAAGATATATAAAATGCAGCAGGCGAAAAGTCCAGTTGACTGGCTGCAAGTGTCGAAAGGAGCAGAAAAAATGCACAAAACGAATGGCAATAAATAAAATTGTTGGAAAATGGATGCAACCAAAAAGCGACATGTATTCGTCTCACTTGTTGTGTCTCTTTCTGTATCATTTAAATTGCATCGAATGAAGTAACAACAACAAAAATGCAATTCAGCATTCGTGTCGTACATAAAGGATCGGTTGAATTGATTGCAGCGAATATCGTATAAAGGTCTGCGTGCTCGTATAAAGACATCAGGGTTTTCGGTCTGCGTGCTCGTGATAGCTAAGCCGGTGGTTTTTTCTTCTCTTCTTCTTGTTGTTATTGTCCGTTCCTGTAAGCATAAAATACGGAATTTTCGGCCGTTCGATTGTGTTTACGCAATATTAAAAAGATTCTTTCTGGTGGCAACAAACGATTTATTCCATTTTATTTTCGCATGTTCGATTCGACTCGAAAAATATCAAGCCATCTCAAAAATGTTCAGCAAAATAAACGCATTATGTTATCTTGTAGCATTTATTTTTTTTGCCATCTTCTTCGCTTTTGAAGTGAAAAAAGCTTGTGGTTTTGTTTTGTATGTCTCGATTTTATATTTTATTCTTTTCGTGCAGAGCAACACGCGAAAAAAAAGCGACGGCAAACAATTTATTCTGAAATGAAAACAAACACACACACACAAACACACACAGCCGTTCGTTTTGAGAGTAGCAAGTTGTTTGTTCCGATATAGGATGAGCATTGATCAAAGTGCAATGCAAACTGGAGACAACCACACAACATATTTTGTACATATATTTATTCAAACAAATGTGCGTTCGATTGAAATTTATTTGGCAACCATCGAAATCTCGTTGTATACCACTGACTTACACACAAACCAATTCAGTCGGACGATCGGTCTCGACAAACAGAGTGGAATTCGCCATCTATAAGAACTTGATTATCCGTGCAACCATAACCAGAAATTTATAAATACATAATAAAAACCAATGTTTGGATTCGCAGCACGAATTTTCACAATTTCGTTTTTTTTACTCTTTCTCTCTCTCTATCTCTTTCTCAAAAGAAATAAAAAATGACACACAACGAAAAAAAAGAGCTTAGCGAACACAGCAGAACAAAAAATAATAAGAAATATCTTTCTAAAACAAAAAGAAATAAAAGATATATTAAACGATCAAAAAATATACACACACACACACACACAACCAGAACTTCTGAACCAGAAGAACATAGTTTAGTTTTAAAAAGCCATTTACCTGTTCTGCGAAATTGAAATAAAAATATTTGGGTTTTAAACATTTTTTTTGTCGACCCGGTGCTGACGTTGTTCGGTGTGAGTGAGTGTGTGTTTCATATGATGACTTTGGTGATGATGACGATGGCGGTGGTGTGCAATCATTTTACGGATATTTTTTTTCCACGAAAAACCAGTTTGAATAGCATTCTATAGGCGATTATCAATTTGATGCGTCCAGAATTTGTGCAGCATTTTTTCACAGATGTTGCATATTATTTGGTATTTCTCTTGTATCGTCCGTTTTACACTATATCACACATTGCACTGGCGTGTCTGGGTCTGATCTGTTTCGTGCATTTCTCTTTCTCTCGTCTATCGCTTTTTTGATGACTTTGTTTGATGCACATTTTGCACTATCGTTGTGATGGAAAATTTTCGCATTCAGTACACACAACACTGAATTGACCAATTACCTCTGATTTGGTTGCTAGCGCGCTTAAAATCAACAACAGTTTCAAGTATACCTTCAGCGAAACGAAAAAAAAAACACCATCCACAAATGAAAATCATAATAATTGATGGTGACGGAAGATGATTGCTAAAATCGATTTTCAAAAAATCTTCTTTGGCCAGTAGCAAATTTACCTTTTGACGATTGAGATGGCTTTTGTGAGATAAATGCAAAAAAAGTAGTTTTGAAAAAAAAAAAAAAACTAATCAAAACATTAAAGATTTTTGGACGCTTTTTACAGTAAGTGTTGAAACCATTTATTTCTTGATTTTTATCTATTGTCGAATTTTACGCGATGACAAGCCATTTAGCTGTGGTGTTAAATAAATACTTTAACAACTTGCCATGCCGTGATTGATGACCATGAAAATGAGAGCAAATGAAATCCGGCTCTCGCGTAAACTTTTTTCACACTATTGGCAATATTTTCTTTGTTTGATGCTAAAATATGAATTTTCAGTTTTTTTTTCATGTAAAAGCATACATTTTCCGTTCATTCCAACGGTCATATAAGGTTAAACACAAAAATAATGATGGACATTATGATAATTTTTCTAGATAAAATGAAACAATGAAATGTTGAAATAGTTGATTTGCGGCCATTTTCATTCATTTTGTCACTTGAGGCAATGATGTTTATGTGACTATCGGTTAGCCCACATTGATTTCCAAAAAAATAAGTGGCATGTCATGTTCGTATCTCTCCCTCTCTCTCGTTCTTTGTCATTTCTAAGGCGTTTATCTGATGAGTAATTGTCGCTTTTGGCGGCATTTGAATAAAAACAAACGTTTCGATAGCCAATTATATGAAGCATTCATCCAATATATCAATCAATTATTGATAAGAAAGTGAATTTAAAAAGCGAGGTGTATATACGATGGCCATTGGCCACACAGTGTAAGCGTTTTCAATAATTGGTGTGCTTTCTCACTTCCAATTAAATAAACAATTGCTGCCACGCATCGAAAGCTACTTTAGCCATCAATCCATGAAGAAAATAATGAATAAACTAGTGCATTTTATACAATTGCGATGCGATGAAGGGCGAAGGATCTTATGAATTATGAATTATCACCAGTTTGTTTTGTCTTCAGTTAAACACTCCATGTCTTTTCTTTTAAATCTGTTCTTTGCGAGTGTGGAATTTCGTTAAATTGTCACTCCATGCTTGATTGCTTTGTCACTCCATGTCTGCATTGACCAAATCGAATGAAAATAATTTCTCGATTCATTTAACAGTTTTTTTCTCTCCACTTGACTGATTGAATGTGCCTGTTTTTATCTTCTAAACTGAAAATGTGTTGTATCACTTGAAACAGTACTCCATTAAAGTCGGTGTGGTCAACCGTGTCAATATGATGAAATGAATAATTTATTATGTTTTAATAGAGAATTATAAAATGTGAATGACGAATGAAAAAAAAATGTATAACGAACCAATTCATCCAAATTGAAGGAAAAAATGTATAGACATAAAGAGGCAGGGAGAGAGAGAGAGGGAGAAAGAAAAATAAAAGACAAGGGAATATCGTTCGCATCTAAATGTTCTATGGTAAAACGATAATGACAAAATGATTGCAGCTGTCATAAAGAGAGAAAAAGAGAAAACTAACAACCGATCACGATTTGAAGATAGAAGAATATAATTCACACATGGATTACGTCGAGAATGTTCGTCGATACGTTTGGTGGCTTAATAATTTTGTACATATATAAAAAACGGAGTGAATACATGTTCATTTTCGATTTGGTAACGTTTATTGTTTATTGTAAATTCGACCATTGACGAATTAGAGCCAATGATGGCAATCTTCAAGCTATTCTTTCATCGGACATTTTGTGGCTTCTAGTATATTGTTCAACCGCATAAACTACATAATAAAATGATCATTAACAATGTCATAAAATACATGCGGTGAATAAAATAAAAATAGAGTCGCATCGAAATATAAAGTGTCATCATCATGCCATTAACAATAATAACAAAAATCGACATTTGATTGGTGTAAAATGGTTTTATAACATGTATTCATCGAAATTCAAATTTAGCCCATCGACAAGAGAATTTTGTAGAAAAATACGACTGATCACACCTTTTTTCATGTGCCTAACAGTGACCGGTTCGCGCATATTTCTATGCTTGCCTAAATACGCTAGGTAGCATAGATATGCCAAGCATAGCCGCAAACGCAACCGACGCATCGCCGTTCACTCTATATGAACAATGCACATGTTCGTTTATGCAGACGACCGTGCGCATACAATATAGCTCAAATCGAATGGCGACGGGTGAGTTGCGGCTTGCGTCTCCGCTATGCTTAGCATAGCTATCAGGCATAGAAATATGCGCGAACCGGTCACTGGTGCCTAATCGAACTTTGATGCGAACACGTTTCATTTTTGAAAGTTGATATTATGAAACAAAAGTTATCAAATTGAATGCAAAACCACAATATAAAATATTTCAATAGATAAAAGAAACTTTGAAAGCTCCATTGATTATGTTGAATTCAGCCCATTTGGGCTATAACACAGCTTCGAAGTATCGTTGCTATCTAAGCTCTGGTATCCCAACATATCAGTTTGTTTAGAGGCTATAGGCAAAAAACGCTGATTATTTACGGCTATCAATGTTGATAAAACCATTCATGGCATATGCATTTAGCATATTTAAGGATATAAAAGCATGCAATCAGAAAAATCAATGCATATATCACAAAATATATGTAAACACCAATTTTCACAATGATCGCATTTTGAATAGCTTCGTATTGGCAATTGGTAAGTTCAATCTTTCGTTCAATGTCTGCCCGCGCATTTTCTTTCGTTTTGAAATTTGAATTTTTATACATCGTATTCAATTACATCGTATAAAATGAATTAGTGAAATCGTCCTAAGAACAAATAGATTCCAACGTTGCTACAGATGAATTCAAGCGATTATATAGATTCAATGGAATGGATGCCAATTTCCTATCCCTCCCCCTATTTCTCTCTTTTTATTTCTTTCTCTCTCTCTCTCTCTCTCTCTCTCTCTCTCTCTCGCTGTGTCTCTTAAGTTAAGAGTCTTAACGCAATGAAGCTTGTATGTACATCGGAATATAATGCGAATTATAAATTATAAATACCAACAGTGTGCTTTGTTGTTCGCACAAAAACATAATATTATATCGTTATAACAATAATTCTAGCATAGATCGTATCTATATCGATTGTAATTTCTTAACTTTGCCAAACCTATGAATGCAAAGCCACGATCCTTCCTTCTTCTTCCGTGTACATACACCCATTAAATACATTCATATAAATAAAATGTCTGCTTCTTTTTCCACTAAGTCTTCTTAGTTTTGTTTGCGTTTCGACCAATTATTTTATGCAAAAGCCACAGCGCCACGGTTAAGACTGTTTTATTTTGACGAAACTTAGTACTTTTTCCACTGAGATTTTCGAGCATACATAAAACATCAAATTTATATCGATTTTCGAAAAACTCATTATCATACATTTGCAGGTGAAACAATAAACAACAAACCACAATGGTAGGGTAATTCGTTCATTTTGGTTCCCTCTCCTTCATATTTTGGCCAACCCAAATTGAATTGAGTGTAATTAACTTTGGCAAAGAGAAAAATGAACACAAACGAAATCTACTGCGATTATTATCGTGTATAAAAAAGAAGAAAAAAAACAATCAAAGACTATTGATCCTATGTTTCCGTACCTCTATATTATTACGAACTAAATTACTTATTATAGACGCAAGTTTGTAAATAGCAAATACGTATATATATATACTGCTTCTTATAAATTGTTATTATTTTATTAGAACGGTGTTCGGTTGAGTGTAGAAAAAAATTGCGGCGAAAAAGAAAGCAAGAAAGAAATATTAAGAGAATTGTTTCGAATAAAAAATTGTTTGGCGATATGTTTCGAACGATTTTTGTTGTTATTGTTTTTGTCGATGGTTTTTTTCTTGTGACATGAAGCGCCATTTTGGCCTATACCCGCCTATGAGACGCACACACAAAGAGAGAGAGAGAGAGCGGGGGGAAAGGAAGATAAAATATGCGATAGACTCGATTAATTTGTGCCATTCTTAGTGAACATGCTGTGAAAATAAATAGAGTAGTTTGTATTTATCGAAAAAAAAAATCTATTCTAACGGGGAAGAAACAAAATAAAGTTATATTTGAAGGAGCGGAACACGAATGTGGCAACAAAACAAACGCGATGTAATACTATTGTCGATCAGACAGCCAGCAAATGTATACACATATTAAAGTTCAATGTTATTCCAGTTTATGCTATATTAGGGTGCATTCAGAACAAAAAAAAATCCATCCACACTTCCACCAATGAAATTTATATTGGAATGTTGATATGGGCACCGCGGGTGGTGCGGATACTTTTCTTGTGCTGCTCTTTTTTGTATTTGGAGACTGATTCGCGGAACAATATACGTGAAGAGGAGCTCTGCTCTTCAATGCTCCACCAGCTCTTCAGGCTCCTTGGAACGGTCCTCTTCGCATATATTGCTATGAGAAACAGTCTTTGCTTGTGTTTGGATGCGGCGCTTAAAAAAATACACGTAACAACTTGTGAGGGCCCGCATTTCTCCTGTTCCAATATCAGCTCTGTACAGTCAGTTTTATACAATTCCTTCAGTATAACAAGAATATAAATATAATATAAAATTGAACTAGGTTCAAGCTCCTTAGGATCTCTGAATTCAAATATGGTCAAATAATTTGGAACTGAAAATGAATACACCCTAATCGTCGATATAGAGCATTGCATTTGACGAGCAATGCGTTTTCTCTTTATTTCAGTGGTTCGAGCTCGTAGGTTGGAAGGTTAAATATTCATTATTGTGAAAAATTGTTGCTTATGCTGAAGTGCATTAGCGCAGTGTATTTATTTACGAATCATGCGAAATGATTATGAAAGACGGTTCGTATTTTTCTTTCATTTTTTTTTTATTCTGTATATCATATTTATCGAGAAGCATAAACCGTTTTTAACCAAGTCGCAAGTCGCACACGTTTTCTAGTATGCTTATTAGTTTGCTGTGTGTTTTTTTAATATTAAGGTACAATTCGTGTTCTTTTCCTTGTGCTGTCGCGGTGAATCCATTCTTTTGGTCTGTGTGTATTTTAGTTGGTATTTTCAACATTTTCACTTCGTTTTTATTCGTTTGTTCGAGGATAAGTTACGATAAAAACGTCGGCATATAATGACATCATATATTAATTCATATCAGCAAGCCGAAAGCCATTTGACTGTTTTCGTTTTTAGGTAATCGACGGTCTTAAACGGATTCACACATACGTATACTCGTTGTATTTTGTATGATTAAATTAGATTGCACTGGTTTGAATCACGTTCTGATGGTAAGTGCGAGCGCTTCATAGTATGCTACACCCAAAAACGAAAATAAAATAATTTGCGTGCGATTAAATCTTAATTTTCGTTATTATGTAAATTTTATGAGATTGTTTTGTTCGCTGTTAGAAATGTGATACACAATGACTTTGTATATGTGGCGCGTTAGGTCATTCAGCTTACATTTTTTATAAGTCGATTGCCGTTGTTTTATTTCTATCTTTGTCTATAGACTAGTCTTAAATTTATATAGATTTTGGAATTCATTTTCTAATATTCATAACATTGGGTTTTAATCACCAATAGATTCATCGACGAATCGAAATGAAGAAACAAATTACTTTCTTCTATTTTATTCTTTACATACTCTTCTGTCTTTCAAATTGCTGTTTCTTTTCCTTTTTTGTTTATAAGCCCAATTTCTTGAATGCGACGATGACGATGTTTAAAAGTTTTGTGCAGCTGTTTGACGGGTTCTATCCGAAATATTTTTTATAGTGAACAGTAATCCGCACCGAGTGATGCAAGCACAAATGCTTATCTGTGAGATGCAGAGACGGTTTTAACTATAGAGCAATACGGAGCAATATGCAATATATGTGAGGATGAGCTCTCTGAGCACAGGGGAACAGAACTCCTTTTCACCATCAGAAGTTGTACCATGTATTCCTCTGTGAAACAGTCTATGCTAAGATCTTTATAAATCTTCCACCTGATATGCACCGTAAAATGAAACAATGTATCAAAATGAAGAACTCAACTTGAGCCAACCGAAATGTTATTTAAATTAAAATTCAAAATGTAATCATTTTAAGAATGAAACTATAAAAACCGAATAAATCAACATTCAGTGTGTTCACGCAATAATATTAAGGATTGTTTTCTTTGACATTTCGGTTTTGAATTGTCCATTTGCTTTGGGGTCAATTGAATGGTTATTCACATCAATGTTTTTTTCTTCCGTTGCTTCAAAAGTCCTTGTCAATCAAATCTTTGTTATTTTGCTTGCGGCACCACATCGTTTTGTGCTAATTCTACGTATGGAAGGAACCATTTTGAATTAATTGCCAAGCTACAACAAAACGCAACAAAATAAACAACAAAAAAAGGGAACAGAATAAAAGAATGGTTTGAATTTGGTCGCTGCCATATTTGAACATGTCAAAATATATTAATTCATTATTATTTTGCATATTTCAGCTATTTCAAACATCACGCACTCCAAAATAAAGATATTAAAATGCGGTAAGGTGAAATTTAACGTCGCCGGTCACCATCGTCAATAACAGACGGGCTACGACGGAAATAAATGCGGGCTTTGCAAAAATAATGACCAAATTGATTGTTTATTTTGAAATCACGAAATTCATTTTGGCATTTCAAATCACTAAAATAAAAAAAAAAAAAACAATGTTCAATCTTCCAGATGCCAAATTTCAACTTTATTTTTTTCGCCTGCCCTCTCTCTCTCTCGATCTTCGTCGATAAATTTTAATTGGAAAGAAATTAGGCCTCTTGTCTATTAGGACAGAAAATCAATCTGTGGCTTTGGTGAACTCCCCCCTCCAAACAGACTGAAAAAGTAACAAAATTCTTAATATGAAACTTATCAATGATACATCTAAATCGTATTTTAAAAAGGCATGTGGAAAACGAGATCCAGTCACACAAAAAAAAAAAAAAAAAAAAAAAACAATAAAATCGAGTGAACTTTTATATCTACATACATTTACATTGTTGGTAACGAAATGATCAGTGTAAAGTGTTGAACATGCAAAAGCGTTCGAAAAAAGGCATTTCAAAATTGAAAATAAAAAAGAGAAGTAACGACGTGTGTGCATGTGAATGTGTTGATCATATTTAAGCGTTTTATAAGGAAAAATGCACGCTTCGAATCTTAAAGCAAACAAATAATCAAGAATAAAAATTGCCCGATGGTGATATTACAAAAAGAAGAAGAGAGAACCATTGCCACATAATTATAAAGAAATTTATTGCTTGCCTATTCGATGAAAGATGTAATAAAAATACAATAAGAAAACTGGCTTAACCAGAGTAGGAAGCACCCGAAAAATACATGATTATGACTTGGCGCGTTCGATGGCTCGACAGTCTGTGGTTTTTCGGGCAACATACACCGCCTAATACGTTGTTGTTGTTGTTTTTTTTTTTTTTTTCAAAGTGAAATAAAAAGCAGGAAACCAAAAATAAATATAAAGATTATTACGTCAATGGCACCGGGAATAGTTGGGCTTCCATGTGAACACATTCTTTGAACGAAACGAATATAACAAAATGGTTGATACCAACTGATAAAATATCCAGCATGAGATCGAAAAGGATTGCTTGGGTCTATTTCGATCGTCAACACACAAAAATTCCCATCGATTCTTAAATAGCACTTGTTTCTATTCCAATCCAGACATAAATTGGATAAGACATAAAAATATATAAATTATTATTTTCATTATATTTCTCTTCATTCTCAATGCAACCGACTGCGATGCGGTCGAGAAAGCCAATCAAATGCGATGGTAAATTCGAAAATAATAAACCTCCTATTTTGTGTGATAGCGATCGATTTGGTCAATAAAAAACAATTAGCTTTAGAAGGAGAAGGGATTAATGTGGTTCTATTTCTATGTTGTCGCTTGTTATTTCGAAAAAAATCAATTTTAACATTTCCATCGATCGAGAAATGAAAACGCATTTCTAGTCGTCTTATTTTATGAAAATCTCTTTTTATTTTTCGAAATTCTGACGCTACTTCTTTCAAATTTCAATACACACTGGTGGCCAGTTGATTGCATTTTGTTATAAGATAAAACCGAATTGAAAAAAGATAGGATATATGTAGATTTGTAGTGAAAGATAAATTAGATTATTCTTTAAAAAACTATATGTGTAATTGGCAATCGAATATTTCAGAGCAGTTGTAATGGCAGCATAATTTTGATATTGAAAGACTTCTTTATAAGAGAAGTCAAATTGCATTTTAATCTACCATCTAAAAAGGAGATAGAAAAAAAATAAGTATATGTTTGGTATGTTCTCTTTTGGTCGAATGCAATATGCATGTTAAAAACGAGTTATGTTTTCGCTGGCTTAAATCTGCAAATAGACAATTTTATTGTATAAAAGAAGAAAGAAAAAACACCAAATTCTAGTGAAGCTCGAAAATTGCGAACGAACCAAACTCCAAAACCCGATATTGTTTTTTATAAGAAGTCAGTATAGAAGACCATATGTTTCCATATCATAAACCTCAGGAAGAGCAGCAAGAAAAAAATATATAGAGAGTTTTCGCTATTGTAATTACCATTGTGTTCTAACAAAAAGAAGAAGAAGTAGAAGATGATGATGAGACCGAAAAACAAATTGAACGAGCAAGCCAAACACACACGAATGCCGAAAAAAATTTCAGAGGTACTATGCTATTCAAAATGAGTGCTAACATATAGACACGCATACAAATATACAATAAAATTATTAGGTTCTTTGGGGCTGGTCGTTTGCACATTTCTCTTTCTCTCTCACTTTCTCCCGATGTGAATTACTACAGACACATGTTGTGATGTATGTGCCATATATCAGTTTGCGCGCTATTCTTTCATCACATAATATTTATTATGCCAAAAGATGATGATATACGGGCCAAGTGATTTTGATAAATATTACTATCTGCGTTGTTGTTGTGTGTGTTTTTTTTTTCACACGCTTCAATTTGGAACGTCCGTTGAGTGTGGGTGAATGAGATGGAGTTTTTTTCATGGCGAATGCGCTGTGTAACAAAACGGTCCGGATAGGCGGAAATTGAAGGAAAATGGCTCCAAATGTTGGAATGAGACGAAGAAATTGAAAAGAAAATTACGGCAATATGATGACGACGACGATATTTCAAATAGAATCTCAATATTTTCCCTATGCGAATTTTTCCGAGCGAAAATTTCCATTCGATCACACTCACACACACATTGGCAATATTGTAAAACTGCTTCTCGCCGAATGACGGTCATATATATAATATAACACGCAATTCTTGCTTGCCATAAACATTTTGCACACTTAGTTTTCAATATATGTATATTGCCGCATCGATTTGCCATAGGAACTTCATTCATCATCAACACCAACAAACACCGCTTTGCATATTCAAAGGCCAAACCCAAAACACTTGATGTATTTTTGTAAGAAAAAGTTATGACATGACATAATTTATTACAGTTTTTTTTTTATGTTTGTTTGAAAAAAGAAGGAAAAAAAATTGTTGTGTTCATGTGCATAGAATAGGTGGATTCACTTTAGCACAAAGCATCTTGTGTATGTATATATTGCCCTTTATTTAAATGCTACTTTGAAAGCATAACGATGTGGTTTTTTCCTCCTCACCACCAACCAAATTTTAATGTATGCCTATGTATCTTTCATTTTCCCTCCCTTCGTCTCCCTCTATCTCCGACTTATTGGGAAAATTGCTTTTCTTCAACTTGTTAGCAACACTTAAAACCATATGTTACCTTTATTCATGCATTTAACATAATATGGTATAAAAACGCACCCAATCAATCCAATATTGCCGATAAGCGATCGCATTTAATATTAATTTTGCCAATTTTACCATCAACGAGACAACTATGAATGATTGAATAGATTTGCCCCAAAAACTTCTACCATTTAACCGCAAATGGAAAATGCCGAGCATTTCAATTCGAATCGAAAATCATTTGGATTCGGTGTTGTGTTCGCAAAACAATAAAAAAATCAATTTAACATTTGGCAATACCTTTCAAAATTAATAAATAAGAAAAGTGGAAAACATTGCCATTTGATGAATGACAAAAAGTCAAGAGAAATCCACAATGTTTCATGAAAACGTTGATTTATGATGACTTCTTTTTTTAACTTTTGATGTTGTTGTTTTCTTTTATGGCTTCGGCGAATGTCTTTTATGACACATCGCATCGCGCACATTCGATCATTTTGACCGTTTGAACAAGTCATGTAGATTTGGAAATGTGTTGATATGACCATTGAATTTCATTGCAGTAATGACTGGCCATTTGTTGACGCTAACAATTATTGATCATTGAACGCTTCGTGTGGTGCGCTTTCGTGAACGGGTACGCATGTGCGCCGTCGCACACATTTCAGTAGCAATTCCACCGCAAACAATTGCATAAATTACAATTATCGTTAACTAACTCACAATGGCAATGAGCAGTAATGCGTGTACACGCTTTGATGAACATCAACTATATCAACATTGCTCATTGCAAATCCATATTCGAACACATTCACACCATCTCTTCTCGCATTCTTAACTCGCGTTTACTCTTTCTCTCTTGCTCTTTTGCTCTCTATCCGTGTGACTATCGCTGTTTCTATTGTAATTTATACGCTAAGTTGTAAGAGATTTATTAATAATTATGACGATGGTACCGCATAATTGATAAATTATATGTTATTAAATAAGTAGTACTGGCCTATGCATGGAGAGGGGGAAGAATAAAATAGCGGAATGCATTTTCAGGCTCCATGGCGTTTTTCTTACGAAAATCATCGTCTACACTACAGGTTCTAACAACATTGAGAAAAGAATCGCAAAAATGCACATTTGGCCTTATACCGAGAATGTGCGCACCGTTTTATTCAGAGTTATTAGACTGAGAGCCGACACAAGTGCAAATAAACCCACAAGTTCAAAAGCAATTTTATTTTTCAAAGCAACCCATATCAACTGCTTCTTTGTCTGTTGCTTCTTCGTTTGTTCATATATTTTTTTGTTGTTGTTTTGTTTTGCATTCGTGTAAATTTGCTTCGAAGAAATGTATCAACGTCTCACTTCATAATGCTGCAAATTTACTTCTCATTTGACGTACATTCGTCGTCGCTATTTCCTTCATTTCAATATTCTAATTACGTTGCAGTGCACGGGGCTTTTTTATGGGTTCCATGTAATGTACTTGCATTACATTTTGTGCAAAACGTTGCAAACAATAGGCACGCTTAAATGTTCCCTCAATGATGCACATCAAAACATTAACCAAAGCCACTCTCTCATCATCATTGCTTCCTTCGTTTTATTTACATTTTATGCTCTAGTTTTCTGCTTCTTTCGCACTTACCACAACCACACTATAAAGACTTTTGTTATATACTTCTTATTGTTGTGCTTTTAGCAAGGCGAATCTCGTTGCTGCAAAACTGATTTGGATCATTTGATGTGCCGCAATGAAACGATCTTTCCACATTTTGCCACCACTTTTATAGCGCATGAACGAATTTAAAGGGTGCTAATTTATTCAATGTTGGCGTTAAATTGATTCAATCAAAAATTAACATCGTTATGGTGTTTGATACTACTTTTTAAAAACAATTTCTTTATATTGAAGAGCCTCATCATTGGTTGACGTTTTTTTTTGGAGCTTGACCTTGGTTGACCTTTTAGAAGAAAATTCGGTTAAAGAATTATAGAGAAATTCGGTTAATAAATAATTTTTTATTTTAAAACAAGGTGAAAAACAAAACATTTTCGGATCTTGAGTCTCCATCTGGTAAAGAAAAGCCGATTTATTCATTTGAAAGAAACTAACTTATTGGTATGAAAAGTGAATTTATTGCATCAAAGCATTGTATTGCATGCAGAGACATCTATTGAAAATATCATTCACTCAAATCTCAAGAGAAGCTCCGAATGTATTCACCTCGAACTCGACTTTTATCGATGTTCTCTCTAATGTGTAACTTTATTCACACTTATTTGTTATACTGAAATTGAGTTGTCGACTCATCATTAAATCAACAATTCAAATACTGAAAACTCCCATCAATTCGGTTCGATTTGCTAAAATATTGCATTTTTTATAAATGAATGAGACGATCTTATATATATATATATATCATATATTATTATTATTATTATTAATTTTTTAATAATTACAATTATATGCTCTAATCGACACGGATGTGATCATATTTAAATGAAATCATGACTCAATTTTATTTTTTTATATTTATTCTGGACAATCAGATGTTACTTTCTAAATTATTCAAGATAGTCAATGTCAAATGTTCATATAATATAAAAATCGTCCAGAAACTGAGTAGAAATATTCTTTCTTTCGACATATTTGAAAGAAACGACTAACATGGAAACAGCGTCTATTGCAAAAATCTGTGATAGTGCGAATTTTTATTTTAACTAGTTTGTTTGAGAATGGAACGAAAAGAAGAAGCGACATTCAAATGAGATAGGTACACAGACATACCATTCGATGAATGAACAAAAATCGTTTTTCGATATTTTGTTTGGTTTTTGTTTTTTTTTTTTTTATTGTGAAAGAGATTGTTGGGCCGAAATCCTCGCTGTACT